>NC_057804.1:417901571-418201571 GCF_018294505.1 Triticum aestivum
ATCCCCACCCCACCGCCCAATCAACGCCCCCAACCGCCGGCGACTGCCAACCAGAGGTCTCACAACTTCGAATACCCACCGACCACTAATTTATTACCATTTCTGTCCTTCATATACGCGCTGACGGGTGGGCCCTATGGTAATGTGCACTGCTGAATGTGGACCATTTGACTGGTCAATTGATCGTGTTATCAACAAATTATGGAGCTGTATGGTGAGCCAGTGAACGTATGATCACCCTAAAATGTACTCCTATTTTATTAACACAGTACAGACTCAAACTACCATTTCTTTCTTTCATATACTGGCTGGCAGGTGGGCCCCACGGTTACGCACCCCGATGGTGCAACACTAGTTGCGCCACGTGGAACGTTTGACTGGTCAATTGATTGTGTCATCAACAAAATACGGAGTTGTACAGGTGAGCGAGTGATCGTATAATAATGACATGTATTTGTTTAACACGGTACAGACGCAAGGGCTCATATATACACGCAAGCACTCACCGCTATAAGTGCACACACGCGAACCCTACCCCTATGAGCACCTTCGAGAGAGTGGGCCAACATATATGATCTTGAGATTTTACGAAGTCACCATAGGTGCCTCGTAGTCAAGTGGAACGTCTCCTCCCACTGAACGTACATCGCCGAAAAATACTGAAATTAACACAAGATAAATCCGAGCACCGGGACTTTAACCTTGGTGGGCTCGAGAAACCACTGTCCTCCTAACAATCCAACCACATGTTGGTTAGCACGACAAAATGTATGTGGTGACCGTGATGAGCGTATTCTAAAGTCCAGTGACCATATCGTGCTTTCGCTTCAAATACAATGACCGTAAGTGTTGTCAACAAAATACGGAGCATGCATCAAATGCAAAGTCCGTCAGTGTCATCAACAAAATATGGAGACGTATCGTGAGCTAGATACCGTTGTACTATTGTATATGCTTATTTTCTTAGTGGCCGATTGCGTGTGTGGTGTGGTGGGCACATCATTTCTAGTTGTGGTGGGGCAACATGAAGACTCATGGGTCGGTTCCATCCTGCACCACATATAGGTTGGACCGAGACGTGTTATACGAAGACCCATGTGGAGGACTCGGCGTACAACATGAAGCTACCAGAGTCACGGAGGACTCTATCCCCACTGGTGATAAGCTGACTATATATGATTTGTAACCCTAGGCTCCCAGTATGTTATACAAGCTTGGGGGCTAGTTCGTCGATAGTATACACACACTCACAATGCCTGGTATTCACGTGTACTTTGTACACACCCCTATCACTATTATACAGTACCAGGAGTAGGCTCTTTCTTCAACTGCAAGGGTCCGATCCGAACTAGGGTAAAACTTTGCCTCGTATTACCATCTAGCCTAACAGCCAGGGATATCCTACCGAATGATATGATGAAATCATATCTGCCAACTACTAAGAGAGAGGTGTGTCGGGGGGGGGGGCAATGTGTGCGAGAGAGGCCTAAAGATAATGTGCGTGCAGGAGACACGTAGGCACACATATGTGCGTATAGAGGGCTAGTAGAGACCGTGCGTGTGTATATATGCATGTGAGAGAAATAGTGTTTTCCAACAGAGATTAGTGAAAAGAGTGGTACATAGTAGTCAGAAAGAGAGAGAGGGAAACAGAGAGAGCATGTGCGTGAGACACCCCGACACCCTGAGAGAGATTGTGAGCATGTATGAAAGAGAAATGCCGATGCATATAAAGCGTGTGCACTTATGCGTTAGATAGAGAGAGATATAACACGTTTGTGAGAACGGGCCGAGGCATAGTGCATCTACGTGTACAAGGCAGTTCTACGCATTAAATTAAAATATAAAAGGCATTATTATTTTTGGATGAGATCATGAATTTTGCAAATTGCGTATGGACAAAAATCGGTCTATCAGACACCCATACTCTATTGAATTCCAGCATGTGCATGTTTATTTCATATTATCGATCCATAGAGTGAGAGCGGTTTGAAAAACATGCAATGTATGCTTTTGCAATTCATATATAAACATTAATTAGTGCACTCCATGTTGTTAGTGTGAAGCACTTTATACATTTGTCACTTGCATGGATATATTACAAATTGCTAGCAACGAAATAGAATACATGTCGAATTCAACATAAAGGGGGTTTCGAAGATTCGAATTCATAGGAAGTGCATTCATCTATTTGAACCCGAGATAATGGCATTTGTAAATCAGATGTAAAAGGGGCATCAATCTTTGTTGTGAGTTTGAACATGCTATATATATTCATACGCATATCTAACTTTTTTTTGCAACCAAGGAGATTATATCTGGAACCATGCATGAACTGAGGTAAGTTGCATATTTTTTAATATATACTCGTGTACAATGTATATTCAAATGTACCCCCTCCATTCCAAAATAATCGTAGCTTTAGGATTTTCAAGAGTAAAGATTTGTGAAGTTTGACAAATCCTGAAAGTTCAATTCAAGAGAACCGAAAACGTTAATGCTTCTGCTCCCAAATATTGAACGAAGCGCCAAATAGGCCTCTGGTCACCCGAAACTGCGCGAGACTAATGTTTGGTGGTAGGAAATTACTGTCCTGACTCTGGCCCATGTAGCCTATCGGCCCGATGTCCAAAGGTCTAAACCGGGGTAGGTTTGTAACTTCACCAAGACTCCAGTCTCAACCGCCTCCGAGAAGCATTCATACGCCGTGGGCGCCTAAATACCCATGCGCTCGGCCGAAATCTATCCTGCCCACATTTGGGACACCTGACATGACTGTCCTACCCCCAACCCGCAATATGTCCGGAATTTTAGATGGGGGCAAAGTTGTAACTTCCCCAAATTTCAAACAAGCACGTCTCAAACCGAAACATTGTTCCCCCTTAGTTCCCCGCCTCCCTCCGTTTCCCCATTCATACTCCGTGGGCGCGAAAACGCCCTCTCCACCAGCCGCGAAACCCCAGCCTCCTCCGTCCTCCACCCCGTAGCGGCCAATCCACCGCCGCCCTCCTCCATCACGCCGGAGCCAGTACCCCGATGTCGTCGTCCAACATAATCGCAACCGCAACGCCCTCAAGGACTTAGCAGCTGAAGCCGAGGCAGAGCTGCCTCCACAACAGCGACGCCGACATGCGCCGTACCAGAACCACTCCGACCACGCCGTCTTGCGCCTCACTGCTATGGCTCCACTGTCGCAACCGTCCACCGCATCGGAGCTGTTCCCGCTACGCCGTCGTTTGCCGCCTTGGATCTGCTTCCCCGCCACCGACAGACGGCCACCGCACCACACTCGACAACTTGTCCATGGGTTCGTCCGAGGCTGCACCGTCCTCCACAACTTCTGGTTTCCGGCGAACAACAAGAAGATTGTTGGAAAAATAGAAGGAGGACACAACACTGCCAGCAGAAAGAGGTACTCCTCTTCCCTTATTTGTGCAAATCTTACGTCTCCGCTCACACTGTATTCATCCCACGAAAGAAACTAGTTGAGCGCTTCTTACTGCATCTTCTTCATGATACTAAATGCACAAGGTTTCCTCCCTTTTACTATTTCACCTTTGCTAGAGGTCAGTAACCCGCCTGGATTTCAATTCAGGTACGGTCAAATCTCCATTAAAAGAAGCAGCACCCGCTTAGGCACGCGGAGCACCTAGTTCGCCTGTTCCCCGGGGAAGCGGCGCATCGGTGTCTATCGTAGGGGTGTGGGGTGCAGGAGCTGCTTGCGCCCGATCTGGAGGTCGACGGGGCTTGAATGAATGTCAAGGGGGTGGTGCCAAGCACGGTGGTGCGGTGAGGTCGAGGGGAGGGTGCAGGCAGGGGAGGAATACTGGGCCGGTGGTCGCTGGCGTTTCGAGGAAGATTATCAACACTGACTGACTGGAGGTAGATGAAGGCGATTTGCCCATTCTCTATACATCGGACGGTGCAGAAAAAATGGACTGACCTATTTGCTTTCAGTCGACTATTATTTTCATATTATCCTGTAGTAATTTAGTGTGCCATGCATGTTGTAGAGCTATCATATGTCTCCCGTCATTTATTTCTCACCAACCTGCTATCTGCTACCTTTACACTATATTAATTGTGCACACACTTCACCCATACTCACACTATTGTTTTTTTATGCATGGGTATTTCAGACTCTGATGCAATGTTGATGAATGCGGAAAAGAAAAGACAGAAGTCGCTCCAGTGTAATTCGAAGATAAGCATTAAGCGTTTCAGCGCTCTAATGGGTGCAGTGTCAGCAGTTGGAGACAGTAAACGTAGCTCTGCAGTTGATGATCTCAATTGCCACACACAACCATCCCAAGTGCTTGCTTTAACTTCGCACTGTCAAATGTGGTTGCATGTTGCATATGGTGTCTAGCTTGTATTGCTTCCAATTTGGTTAAATTGCATCTGCTTACTTTACACATTATACCTTTGATAATGACATGCCTTCCTATTTTTGATACATACTACACATGTCTATTAACCATGTTCGTACATCAAACTAATGCTCTTTTGTATCCCTCGTCAATCACTTATGATGAGACAGTCACCCGAGTGGGTTACCGTGAGACGCCCTACTCGTTTAAAGAGTGCAGTGTCATCCTCCCCACATGATTCTCAAGAAACAACAAGGCTAAATGAAGATAGTCAACGTAGCTCTCTAGTTGATCACCGCAATTCCCCCACACCACCATTGCAGGTGCTTTCTCTTACTTGGCAGTGTGATATGTGGTTGCATGTTGCATATGGTGTCTACCTTGCAATGCTTCTAATTAGGGTAAATTGCATCTGCTTAGTTAACACATTAGACCTGTGAATATGACATGCCTTCCTGTTTTTGGTACATACTATGTCTTTCTATTAACCATGTTCTTACATCAAACTTCTTTTCTTGTCTATCCCTCATCAATGCTCCTAATTTGTTAAATTGCATATCCTTAGCTTACACATTATACATGTGAATATGACACGCCTTCCTGTTTTTGGTACATACTACATCTGCCTATCACACCATGTTCTTACATCAAACTACCATTCTTGTGTATCCTACGTCTATCGCTTATGATGAGACAGTCATGCGCGTGGGTTAATATGAGGCACAATACTCTTATAAAGAATGCAATTTCATACTCTCCACATGATTCTCAAGAAACAACAAGCCTAAATGAAGATATTGAATGTAGCTCTGTACCTGAAGACCGCACTTCCCCTACACCACCATCACAGGTGCTTGCTCTAACTTCGCAGTGTGATATGTGGTTGCATGTTGCATACGGTGTCTAGCTTGTAATGCTTCTAATTAGGGTAAATTGCATCTGCTTAGTTTACACACTATACATGTGAATATGACATGTCTTCCTATTTTTGGTACACACTACATCTATGTGTTAACCTTGTTCTTACATGAAACTACCTCTCTTCTGTATCCTGCATCAATCACTTACGATGAGTCACCTTTATTCATTGCATATTGCATATTATTTCTAGCCTATTGCCATGTAGTGCTTCTAATTTGGTCAAATACATTTGTTAGGGCACCCTTTTAACTTGGCAGAGTGATATTGGTTTCATCTTTCATATGGTTTCTAGCTTGCATCGATTCTAACAAGTTCAAGCACCTTGTGCTTAGTTTACACTTTATACATCATACATGTCAATATGTCACGCCGTCCTGTTTTTCATACATATTCCATCCTCCTATCATGCGGCTGCCTTACATGAAAATAGTGTTCGTTAGTATCATGCATCAATGAGTTTTGAAGAGCAAATTTTATTCCTTTTTCTTTGTGGGTTTGACTTGACAAGGCAAAATCAAGAAAGAGGAAGGAAAAGAGTAAGGAAGGCGATGATGGTGGTCCTCTGCAGCAACATAAACGGAGCATCTGTACCGATTCTCCTTGTACTGATAGTGCATTACAAGGTCCAAGTCTCCGCTCCCCTACTCCACCATCCAAGGTGCTTGCTCTAACTTGGCAGTGTGATATCTAGTTGCATGTTGCATATGGTGTCTAGCTCGTATTGCTCCTAATTAGTGTAAACTGCATCTGCTTATCTTACACATGATACATGTGAATATGACACGCTTTCCTGTTTTTGGTACATACTATATCTGTCTATCAGACCATGTTCTTACATGAAACTACTCTTCTTGTGTATTCTGCATCAGTCACTTATGATGGGACACCTTTAAGTTGGCAGTGTGATATTGGTTTGCGTCTTGAATATGATTTCTAGCATGTATTGCTTCTAGTTTGATGAACGCCACCTATGACGAGACAGTTTTAACTTGGCAGAGTGATATTGATTGCACCTTCCATATGGTGTCTTGCAGTGTTTCTAATTTGTTGAAGTGCCTTCTTCTTAGTTACCACATCATAGGTGTGAATATGTCAAGCCATCCATTTTTTCGTACATATTCCATCCTCGTATCATGACTTTGCCTTTCATCAGAGTAGTGTTCGTCAGTATCATGCATGAATGAGTTCTGAAGAGCGAATTATATTCATTTTTCTTGTCGGTATGACCTCACAATTCAAAATCAATAAAGATGAAGGAAATTGGCAAGGCATTGGATGATGATGGTCCTTCCGAGCAACTGAAATGGAGGTTCTCTACAGATTCTACTCCGCTATCCTCCCAACAAGATTCGCAAGACAACACAAGGCTAGACAGTCAACGTAGCTGTGTAGATGATGAGCACATCTCCCCTACTCCACCATCACAGGTGCTTGCTCTAACTTGGCACTATTATATGTGGTTGCATGTTGCGTATGATGTCTAGCTTGTATTGCTTCTAAGTTTGTTGAATTGCATCTGCTTACTTTACACATAATGCCTGTGAATATGACATGTGTTCCTATTTCTACATCAGACTACTATTCTTGCATATCCCGCATCAATCACTTATGATAAGGCACCTTTAAGTCGCCACTGTGATATTGGTTGTGTCTTGCATATGATTTCTAGCATCTACTGCTTCTAATTTGTTGAAACGCCATACAGTTTGAACTTGGCAGAGTGATATTGGTTGCATCTTTCATATGGTGTCTAGCTTGCAGTGCTTCTAATTTGTTGAAATGCCTTCTACTTAGTTACCACATCATAGGTGTGAATATGTCACACCATCCTGTTTTTCATACATATTCCATCCTCGCATCATGTGTTTGCCTTTCATCCGAGTAGTGTTTGTCAGTATCATGCATGAACGAGTTCTGAAGAGCGAATTTTATTCCTTTTTCTTATCGGTTTGACTTCACAATGCAAAATCATTACAACTGAAGGAAATTAGTCTGGCAGTGGATGATGGTGGTACTTTGGAGCAACTCAAACAGGGGGTCTCTACAAATTCTACTCCGCCATCCTCCTAACAAGATTCGCAAGACAACACAAGGCTGCACAGTCAACATAGCTGTGTAGATGATGAGCACATCTCCCCTACTCCACCATCACATGTGCTTGCTCTAACTTGGCACTATTATATGTGGTTTCATGTTGCGTATGATGTCTAGCTTGTATTGCTTCTAACTTGAATTGCATCTGCTTACTTTACACATGATGCCTGTGAATATGACACGTGTTCCTGTTTCTAGAACATACATGTACATGATGAGCACATCTCCCCTACCCCACCATCACAGGTGCTTGCTCTTATTTGGAACTGTTATATGTGGTTGCGTTTTCCGTATGATGTCTAGTTTGTATTGCTTCTGATTATGTTGAATTGCATCTGTGTAGCTTACAACTTATACCTGCAATGATCACTTACCCATAAGACACATTTAACTTGGGACTGTGATGTAGGTTGCATCTTGCATTGTCTTCTAGCTTGTACTGCTTCTAATTTCTTGAAATGGCACTTACGACGAGACACTTTTTACCTGATAGAGTGATATTGGCTGCATGTTCATATGGTGCCTAGCTTGCATTTCTTCTAATTTTGTTGAGATGCCTTCCGCTTACTGTTTTTTCATACATATTCCATACTCCTATCGTACGTGTGAATATGAAACGCCGTCTTTTTTTGTATATATTCCAGCCTCCTATCCTGCACTTGCCTTACATCAAAGTAGTGTTTGTCTATATCATGCATCAACCAGTTATGCAGAGCTAATTTTATTCATCTTCTTGTGGTTTTGACTTCATAAGGCAATGCTACGTCTTGAGCTTGCGTTGGTTTTCCTCGAAGAGGAGAGGGTGATGCAGCAAAGTGTAGCGTAAGTATTTCCCTTAGTTTTGAGAACCAAGGTATCAATCCAGTAGGAGGCTCCTCAAAAGTCCCACACACCTACACAAACAAACTGAGAATTCGCAACCAACGCAATAAAGGGGTTGTCAATCCCTTCACGGCCACTTGCGGAAGTGAGATCTAATAAAGATAGTATGATAAGATAAATATATTTTTGGTATTTTGTGATATATATGCAAAAAGTAAAGATGCAAATAAAAGTAGATTGAAAGCAAATATGATAAGAGATAGAACCGGGGGTCATAGGTTTCACTAGAGGCTTCTCTCAAGATAGCATAAGTATTACGGTGGGTGAACAAATTACTTTCGAGCAAAGCGCATAGTTATGAGATTATCTAGGCATGATCATGCATGTATATAGGCATCACGTCCATAACAAGTAGACCGACTCCTGCCTGCATCTACTACTATTACTCCACACATCGACCGACTCCTGTCTGCATCTAGAGTATTAAGTTCATAAGAACAGAGCAACGCATTAAGCAAGATGACATGATGTAGAGGGATAAACACATGCAATATGATATAAACCCCATCTTGTTAACCTCGATGGCAACAATACAATACGTGCCTTGCAACCCTTTTTGTCACTGGGTAAGGACACCGCAAGATTGAACCCAAAGGTAAGCACTTCTCCCATGGCAAGAAAGATCAATCTAGTAGGCCGAACCAAACTGATAATTCGAAGAGACTTGCAAAGATAACTCAATCATACATAAAAGAATTCAGAGAAGATTCAAATATTATTCATAGATAAACTTGATCATAAACCCACAATTCATCGGATCTCGACAAAACACACCGCAAAAAGAGTTTACATCGAATAGATCTCCACAAGAGAGGGGGAGAACATTGTATTGAGATCCAAAAAGAGAGAAGAAGCCATCTAGCTAACAACTATGGACCCGTAGGTCTGTGTAAACTACTCAAAACACATCGGAGGGGCAAGGATGTTGATGTAGAAGCCCTCCGTGGTCGATTACCCCTCCGGCAGAGTGCGGCCAAGGCTCCAAGATGGGATCTCGCGGATACAGAAGGTTACGGCGATGGAAATTGTGTTTCGTGGTGCTCCTGGATGTTTTCGGGGTACGTAGGTATATATAGGAGGAAGAAGTACGTCGGTGGCCGCCTGAGGGGCCCACGAGACAGGGGGCACGCCCTACAGGGGGGCGCGGCCCCCTATCTCACGGGGCCCTCGGGAGCTTCTTGACTTGCACTCCAAGCTCTCCGGATCACGTTCGTTTCAAAAATCACGCTCCCGAAGGTTTCATTCCATTTGGACCCCGTTTGATATTCCTTTTCTTCGAAATACTGAAATAGGCAAAAAAAACAGCAATATGGGCTGGGCCTCCGGTTAGTAGGTTAGTCCCAAAAATGATATAAATGTGTAAAATAAAGCCCATAAACATCCAAAAGGGGTAATATAATAGCATGGAACAATCAAAAATTATAGATACGTTGGAGACGTATCAAGCATCCCCAAGCTTAATTCCTGCTCGTCCTCGAGTAGGTAAATGATAAAAAGAGAATTTTTGATGTGGAATGCTACCTAGCATAATTCATAATGTAATTTTCTTTATTGTGGCATGAATGTTCAGACCCAAATGAATACAAAATAAAAGTTCATATTGATAAAAGAAATAGTAACACTTCAAGCATACTCATCAAAGTAATCATGTCTTCTCAAAATAACATGGCAAAAGAAAGTTCATGCCTACAAAATCATATAGTTAGGCTATGCTTCATTTTCGTCACACAAAGATGTTCCCAACTTCTATACCCCCGATGACAAGCCGAGCAATTGTTTCATACTTAAATAATCTCAAACTTTTTCAACCTTCACGCAATACATGAGCGTGAGCCATGGATATAGCACTATGGGTGGAATAGAATATGATAATGGGGATTGTGTGGAGAAGACAAAAAGGAGAAAGTCTCACATTGACTAGGATAATCAACGGGCTATGGAGTTGCCCATCAATTGATGTCAACATGAGGAGTAGGCATTGCCATGCAACGGATGCACTAGAGCTATAAATGAATGCTCAACAAAAGAAAACTAGTGGGTGTGCATCCAACTTGCTTGCTCATGAAGACCTAGGACATTTGAGGAAGCCCATCGTATGAATATACAAGCCAAGTTCTATAATGAAAAATTCCCACTAGTATGAAAAAGACAACTTATGAGACTCACTATATGAAAAACATGGTGCTACTTTGAAGCACAATATATGAGACTCACTACATGAAGAACAAGGTGCTACTTTGAAGCACAAGTGTGGAACAAGAGATAGTAACATTGCCCTTTTTATTTATTTCTCCTTTTTTTTCTTTTTTTGGGCCTTTCTTTTTTTCTTTTTGGCCTTTCTTCTTTTTTTCTTTGGGCAATGCTCTAATAATGATGATCATCACACTTCTATTGATTACAACATAAGGATTACAACTCGAAACTAGAACAAGATATGACTCTATATGAATGCCTCCGGCGGTGTACTGGGATGGTGCAATGAATCAAAAGTGACATGTATGAAAAATAATGCATGGTGGCTTTGCCACAAATACGATGTCAACTACATGATCATGCAATGGCAATACGACAAAAGTAAAGTATGTCATGATGATGATGAACGGAACGGTGGAAAAGTTGTATGGCAATATATCTCGGAATGGCTATGGAAATGCCATAATAGGTAGGTATGGTGGCTGTTTTGAGGATGATACAAGGAGGTTTATGTGTGATAGAGCGTATCGTATCACGGGGTTTGGATGCACCGGTGAAGTTTGCACCCACTCTCAAGGTGAGAAAGGGCAATGCACGGTACGGAAGAGGCTAGCAAAGGCGGAAAGGTAAAAGTGCGTATAATCCATGGACTCAACATTAGTCAAAAGAACTCATATACTTATTGCAAAAATTTAGAAGTCATCAAAAATCAAGTACTACGCGCATGCTCCTCGGGGGATAGATTGGTAGGAAAAGATCATTGCTCGTCCCCGACCGCCACTCATAAGGATGCACAAGCCAGGTACACTTCATGTTTCAAATTTGTTAAACAACTTTAACCATGCATGCATGCTAAGGGACTTGCTAACTTCAACACAAGCATTCTTTGAATTCATAATCACCCAACTAGCATGACTTTAATATCACTACCTCCATATCTCAAAACAATTATCAAGTATCAAGTTGATCATAGCATCCAATTCACTTCCTATGATAGTTCTTATTATACCCAACTTGGATGCTCATCATTCTAGGACCAACTTTATTACCATAGCAAATACCATGCTGTTCTAAAAGACTCTCAAAATAATATAAGTGAAGCATGAGAGACTAGTAATTTCTTCAAAATTAAGACACCACCGTGCTTTAAAAGATATAAGTGAAGCACTAGAGCAAAAACTATCAAGCTCAAAAGATATAGGTGAAGCACAAAGAGTATTCTAGCAAATTCTAATCAAATAGGCTTCTCCCAAAAGGTGTGTACAGCAAGGATGATTGTGGTAAGCGAAAAAGCAAAGACTAATATAATACACGATACTCTACCCTCGTAAGTGACCGTGAAGGGATTGACAACCCCTAATTCCACCGCCGCAACCTTCTGTATCCCAAAATGTTCAGAGTGTGCCAATTAATGCATAGGTAATTATGATGAAGTAACCACGTTTTTAGAAAATGCTTAAATACTCCAAAATGGATAAAACTGCAAAAGGAAAAATAAAAGAAAAAAGAAAAGAACAAATAAAATAAAAAATAAAATAAAAAGAAAAGCCCCCCACTAGGCCAACCGGCCAAGCTGGCCACCAGGCCGGCTCAGCCGGCGCCTCACTCCCCCCTCCATATCCCCCCGGGGGAAAACCCTAACCCAACCACCCCCACTTCCCCACTCCCTCTTCCCCCTTCCGATCCTATCTGGATCGGGCCAGATCCCCGTCACCCCTCGCCTCCATGCCCGAGGACACCATGCCACCCGGTGCCAACCGCCATCGCCGACCACCACTGCCGCACGGGATCGCCATCCCCGTCATCCTCGTCTCCTCGCTGGACGCGACCCTGTCCTTCTCCTCGAGCCCGCCGCCTTAGTCCCTACGCCCCGCCATGAGCTCCCTCCCTCTCCCCTCTCTGACACTGCGTGTCCCCGTGCACTCACCGTACGCCCTGCCCACCCCTCGCCAACCTCGCCCATCCCACATCTCCTCGCGCGCCGCACCCCACCGCTCGTCAGGCCTCAGCCACCCCGCCGCGCTCAGCGCCTGTGCTGCGGCCTCCCCGCCCGGCAGCCCCTTTGCTCACTACTTGCAGCTTACCCCATCAGCCGTGCGCAAGCACTCGCGCACGCCACACTCTGGCCGCGCTTCCCTACAGCCGCGCCCCACGCGTCCGACCATCGCCCCGCGCCGTCTCGCTCCGCCCAGCCACCCCGCGCGGCTTGCCGTCGCTCTCTGGTGCGGCTGCCGCTGCCGCAGCGCTTCGCTGCCGACCCCGCCATTTCCGACCCTGGCCCCGTGTGAGGCTCCCGCAACGGTCTCTGCCGTCCGTCGCTCGCCACCACCACCACCTCCAGCCGCCCCCTGTCCTCGCCCGCTCCGGCTGCCCTGACTGGTGCCCTCCTCCGTCCCGGCCGACGCCCAGGGCCAGCCGGGCTGCGCCCGATCCAGGCGCTCGTCGCTCGTTTGGGCTGGGCGCTAGCGCCTGATGCCCGAGCGCCCGTAACCCGCCCATACCAGCGCCCGCTAAGGCCCTCTAGGCCACTGACTAGGGGGGGCCCAGTCCCCAGGAACGTAAAAAAAGAATTGAAAAACAATAAAATAATAATGAAGGAATAAATATTAATTGATTATTAATTAAAAGATTTATTAACTTAATTAATTTTATTTTAACAAACCTAATCACTTAGTTAGTCTATTTAACATGTTTAGTTAACCTGTAGGTCAACGGCAGCGGGACCCATACTTCAGTTTGACCTAGTCAACACCCCTGTTTACTGTTGATGTCATGTTGATGCAATAATGCTAATTTTTGAATTAATTTAATAATAATAATTTAAAAATTGATCAAAACTTTGAAAATTAATATGAAATAATCCATAGCTCGGATGATAATACTTTGTTCATGGAAGTTGCTCAGAATGACGAGACGAATCCGAATACACAGTCTGTTCGTCCACCACACGTCCCTAACATAGAGAACATGGAACAATACACCTACAGTTCATTTGTCGAAAATGTCAAACACCGGGAATACTTTCCCAGATGTTTCCTCCTTTGCCGATATCACCTACTACCGCGTTAGGACACACCTAGCACCGCTATTTGCTTTGTCATGCATCATCATGCATCTGTTTGCAATGTATTCATTATTTCTTCCCCCTCTTCTCTCCGATAGACTATGAGACTGACGCCACTGCGGCCCCGATTGACTACAGTGTTGACGACCCCTCCTTCTTACCAGAGCATCTAGGCAAGCCCCCCTTTGATCAACCCGATATCACCTATTCCTTCTCTCTACTGCTTGCATTAGAGTAGTGTAACATGTCACTTCTTTCTGTTAATCCTATTCTGCTGCATAGCCTGTCTTTGCTACTAGTGTTGTTACCTTTACCTGCAATCCTAAATGCTTAGTATAGGATGCTAGTTTATCATCAGTGGCCCTACATTCTTGCCCGTCTGCCATGCTATACTATCGGGCCGTGATCACTCGGGAGGTGATTACAGGTATATGCTATGTATACTACACATGATACATGTTGTGACTAAAGTCGGCTCGGCTCGTAGAGTACCCGCAAGTGATTCGGATATGGGGGCCAAAATGACAGGTGGTTCCAACAAGGTAATGGTGGACCTGGGTTCCCAACGACCCCCGAGTGTTACTTTGAGGCGGATTGACAGGGCAGGTTGTGACTGAGGGAGTCCTAGTTTCGAGGGTCCTCAGGTGTCCGGCCCGAGGATGCGGGCCGGGCTGAATGGGCCGTGAAGATAAAGCTGAAGGCCATCCTCCGTGTTCGGGTAGGACTCCTATGTACGTGGACGACAAGATTAGAGTCCGGATGTATTATTTCCTTCCCTTGTGAACCGACTTTGTACAGACCCTAGGCCCCTCCGGTGTGTATATAAACCGAAGGATTTAGCCCGTAGAGGCTATCATAATTCTCATAGGCTAGACAAGCTAGGGTTTAGCCATTATGATCTCGAGGTAGATCAACTCTTGTAACCCCTATACTCATCAAATACAATCAAGCAGGATGTAGGGTTTTACCTCCTTTAAGAGGGCTTGAACCTGGGTAAACATTGTGTCCCTTTGTCCATTGTTACCATCGATCCTTAGACACACAGCTTGGGGCCCCCTACCCGAGATCAGCCGATTTTGACACTGATAGTGACCACCTAGGAGACAAGTGGGCATGGTCCCTGGTCGGCATCCGCGGATACATCAAATAACATGCTTAACGAGATCTTGGTATTTGATCTGAGTTGGTCCGTTGACCTTATACGCACTAACCGCCACGCGGGACAAGATATGGGCAACCGGCTCGTGGTATCAGCCAAAGTCTTCTAGATGTCAACGACTGAGTGGAGTGCACCGGATTGGACTAGAACGCCTACTCTTGTATTAGGGAGGCTAGGTCTGCTTCAGGCCGCCCTTGCAATGTGCGGGTGTGCAATGGGCGATGGGCCCAGACCCCTGCGCGCCTAGGATTTAGACCGGCGTGCTGACCTCTTTGTTAGGCCTAGGTAGGGATGTGACGTGTTGATCTCCCAAGGACGGACATGACCCAGGAAAGTGTGCCCAGCCAGAGGGATCGAGCGTGTCAGGTAATGTGGTGCACCCCTACAGGGAAGTTGATCTATTCAAATAGTCGTGTCCACGGTAATAGGACGACCCGAAGTTGTACTTCGACCATATGACAACTAGAACCGGATACTTAATAAAACACACCCTTTCAAGTGCTAGATACAACCCGATGATCGCTCTCTCTTAGGGCTATGAGGAGAGGATCACCAGGTAGGATTATGTTATATGATAATACTTGGTGAACTTACCTGCTACTCTATTCTACATGCTTCAAGATGGAGGCTGCCAGAAGCGTAGTCTTTGACAGGACTAGCTATCCCCCTCTTATTCTGGCATTCTGCAATTCAATCCACCGATATTACCCCTTTGTACATATACCAATGCATATGTAGTGTACATCCTTGCTTGCGAGTACTTTGGATGAGTACTCATGGTCGCTTTGCTCCCTCTTTCCCCCCTTTCCTCTTCTTCTCGGATGCCGCAACTAGATGCTGGAGCCCAGGAGCCAGACGCCACCGTTGACAATGACTCCTACTACACTAAGGGACTACTACGTGCAGGCCACTGACGACCAGGAGTAGTTGGGAGGATCCCAGGCAGGAGGCATGCACCTCTTTTGATCTGTATCCCAGTTTGTGCTAGCCATCTTATGGCACCTTGTTTAACTTATGTCTGTACTCAAACATTGTTGCTTTCGCTGACTCATTTATGATCGAGCACTTGTATTCGAGCCCTCAAGGCCCCTGGCTTGTAATATGATGCTTGTATGACTTATTTGTTTTTAGAGTTGTGTTGTGATATCTTCTTGTGAGTCCCTGATCTTGATCGTACACGTTTGCGTGTATGATTAGTGTATGATTGAATCGGGGGCATCACAAGTTGGTATCAGAGCCGACTTCCTGTAGGAATCCCCCTTCCACACTCCTTGGCCGACGTCGAGTCTAGTCACTACAAAACTGTTACTAACATTGTTGTGTGTCTTACGGACCCACGTCGCCATTGGGTGGTATTAGGATCTTTTACTCCTCGATCTTTACTCTGGGACTCTGAACTCTCTTCTACTCGGGTTAAACGAATTTACTAACTCTAACATTAGGATCCCGTGACCACATTCACCCCAAAGTTGGATAAGCCATAATTATTCCTTAGAATAGTATTTTGAATAATACCCACACTGTCATTTGATATGTCCATTTTGCATCATGCTTTTATATCAATATTTATTGCATATGGGATGTCACTACACATTATGTCACAATACTTATGCCTTTTCTCTCTTATTTTATAAGGTTTACGCGAAGAGGGAGAATGCCGGCAACCGGAATTCTGGGCTGGAAAAGGAGCAAATATTAGAGCCTATTCTGCACAACTCCAAAAGTCCTGATACTCCAGTAAAGTCATTTTTGGAATATGTTAAAAATATTGGGCGAAGAAAGCACTAGAGGGGGCCCACCCACCAGCCACGAGGTTGGAGGGTGCACCCTACTCCCCTAGGCGCGCCCCCCTGCCTCGTAGGCCACCTGGTAGGCCCCCGATGCCCATCTTCTGCTATATGGTGTCTTTTGCCATGGAAAAAATCATAAGAAAGCTTTCGGGACGAAGCACTGCCGTCTCGAGGTGGAACCTGGGCGGAACCAATCTAGGGCTCCGGCGGAGCTGTTCTGCTGGGGAAACATCCCTGCGGGAGGGTGAAATCGTTGCCATCGTCATCACCATCGATCCTCTCATCGAGAGGGGGTCAATCTCCATCAACATCTTCACCAGCACCATCTCCTCTCAAACCCTAGTTCATCTCTTGTATCCGATCTTTGTGTCAAAACCTCATATTGGTACCTGTGGGTTGCTAGTTGTGTTGATTACTCCTTGTAGTTGATGCTAGTTGGTTTATTTGGTGGAACATCATATGTTCAGATCCTTAATGCATATTAATACCCCTCTGATTAACATAAATATGATTTATGAGTAGTTACGTTTGTTCCCGAGGACATGGGAGAAGTCTTGTTATAAGTAATCATGTGATATTGGTTTTCGTTCGATATTGTGATGAGATGTATGTTGCCTTTCCTCTAGCGGTGTTATGTGAACATCGACTACATGACACTTCACCATGATTTGGCCTAGGAGAAGGAATTGGGAAGTAATAAGTAGCATTGGTTGCTAGAGTGACAGAAGCTTAAACCCTAGTTTATGCGTTGCTTCGTATGGGGCTGATTTGGATCCATATGTTTCATTCTATGGTTAGGTTTACCTTAATTATTCTTTCGTTGTTGCGGATGCTTGCGAGAGGAGTTAATCATAGGTGGGATGCTTGTCCAAGGAAGGGCAGTACCCAAGAACCGGTCCACCCACATATCAAATTATCAAAGTAACAAACACGAATCATATGAGCATGATGAAAACTAGCTTGACAGAAATTCCCATGTGTCCTCGGGAGCGCTTTGCTTTATATAAGAGTTTGCCCAGGCTTGTCCTTTGCTACAAAAAGGATTGGGCCACCTTGCTGCACCTTGTTTACTATTGTTACTAGTTACCCGTTACGAATTACCTTATCACAAAACTATCTGTTACCAATAATTTCAGTGCTTGCAGAGAATACCTTACTGAAAACTGCTTGTCATTTCCTTCTGCTCCTCGTTGGGTTCGACACTCTTACTTATCGTAAGGACTACGATAAATCCCCTATACTTGTGGCTCATCAACTCTTTTCTGGCGCCATTGCCGGGGAGTGAAGCGCCTTTGGTAGGTGGAATTTGGTAAGGAAACATTTATATAGTATGCTGAAATTTACCGTCACTTGTTACTATGTAAAATAATCCTTTGAGCGGCTTGTCCGAGGTATTTTCACCACAACCAGAAGTTCAAAGAGTTGCTCCTCAACCTACTGAATCTACTGAAATTTTTTACTTTGAAATTCCTTCGGGTATGATAGAGAAACTGCTAGCTAATCCCTATACAGGAGATGGAACATTACGTCCCGATATGCACCTAGTCTATGTGGATGAAGTTTGTGGATTATTTAAGCTTGCATGTATGCCCGAGGATATCGTCAAGAAGAAGGTCTTCCCTTTATCTTTGAAGGTAAAGGCATTTACATGGTTTAAGCTATGTGATGACATTAGATCATGGAACTACAACCGATTGAAATTGGAATTTCATCAGAAGTTTTATCCTATGCATCTGGTTCATCATGATCGTAATTATATATATAATTTTTGGCCTCATGAAGGAGAAAGTTTTGCTCAAGCTTGGGAGAGGCTTAAGTCAATGTTATATTCATGCCCCAATCATGAGCTCTCCAAGAGAAATTATTATTCAAATTTTTTATGCTCGGCTTTCTCTTAATGATCGCTCCATGCTCGATACTTCTTGTACTAGTTCCTTGATGAAGACTATTGAATTCAGATGGGATTTATTGGAAAGAATTGAACACAATTCGAAAGATTGGGAACTCGATGAAGGTAAGGAGTCAGGTATAACAGCTAACTTTAATTGTGTTAAATCTTTTATGGATACCGATGCTTTTCGTGAATTTAGCACTAAATATGCACTTGACTCTAAGATAGTATCTTCTTTCTATGAATCATTTGCTACTCATGTTGATCTCCCTATGGATAAGTGGTTTAAATATCATCCTCCCATTGAAGTGAAAGTAGTAGGACCTATTAAAGTTGAAGAAAAAGCTATTACTTATAATGCTGATCCTATTGTTCCTACCACTTAGATTGATAAACCACCTTTCCTTGTTAGGATAAAGGATCATGCTAAAGCTTCAACTATGGTTCGTAAGAGTAATGCTAGAACACCTACACCCCCCAAGCAAATTAATGTTGAACCTAGTATTGCTATGGTTAAAGATCTCTTGGTCGATAATATTGATGGGCATGTTATTTATTTCTATGATGAAGCTGCTAGAATTGCTAAACCCGATACTAAAGGTAAACACAGAAGTGTTGTCGGCATGCGTGTTGTTTCTGTTAAAATAGGAGATCATTTTTATCATGGCTTATGTGATATGGGTGCTAGTGTGAGTGCAGTACCTCATTCCTTATACAAAGAAATTATGCATGATATTGGACCTGCTGAAATATAAGGTATTGATGTTACTACTAAGCTTGCCAATAGAGATACTATTTAACCAATTGGGATAGTTAGAGATGTTGAAGTCTTATGTGGGAAAATTATATATCCTACTAATTTTCTTGTTCTTGGTTCCCCACAAGATGACTTTTGTCCCACTATATTCGGTAGACCCTTCTTGAACACTGTTAATGCTAACATAGACTGCGAAAAGGATATTGTTACTGTTGGTTTAGGGGATATGTCACATGACTTGAATTTTGCTAAATTTTGTAGAAAACCCCATGATAAAGAATTGTCTAGTAAAGATGAAATTATTGGTCTTGCTTCTATTGTCGTGCCTCCTAATGATCCTTTAGAACAATATTTTCTAGACCATGAAAATGATATGTTTATGAATGAAAGAAGGGAAATAGATGAAGTATTCTTTAACCAGGGACCTATTTTGAAACACAACTTGCCTGTTGAAATTCTAGGGGATCCTCCTCCACCCAAAAGAGATCCCGTGTTTGAGCTTAAACAATTACCTGATACACTTAAATATCCTTATCTTGATGAAAAGAAGATATATCCTGTTATTATTAGTGCTAACCTTTCAGAGCATGAAGAAGAGAAATTATTGAAAACTCTGAAGAAGCACCGTGTTGCTATTGGATATACTCTTGATGATCTTAAGGGCATTAGTCCCACTCTATGCCAGCACAAAATAAAACTGGAGAAAGATGCTAAACCAGTTGTGGATCACCAATGACGGTTAAACCCTAAGATGAAAGAAGTGGTAAGAAATGAAATACTGAAGCTTCTGGAGGCAGGTATAATTTATCCTATTGCCGATAGTTAGTGGGTTAGCCCTGTCCATTGTGTCCCTAAGAAGGGAGGTATTAGTGTTGTTCCTAATGATAAGGATGAATTGATCCCACAAAGAATTGTTATAGGTTATAGAATGGAAAGTGATTTCCGCAAATTAAACAAAGCTACTAGAAAATATCATTAACGTCTACCTTTTATTGATCAAATGCTAGAAATATTATCCAAACATACACATTTTTGCTTTCTAGATGGTTATTCTGGTATCTCTCAAATACCTATGTCGAAAGAGAAATAGGAAAAGACCACTTTTACTTGCCCTTTCGGTACCTTTGCTTATAGACATATGCCTTTTGGTTTATGCAATGCACCTGCTACCTTTCAAAGATGTATGAGTGCTATATTTTCTGACTTCTATGAAAAGATTGTTAAGGTTTTCATGGATGATTTCTCCATTTACGGAACTTCTTTTTATGATTGCTTAAGCAATCTTGATCGAGTTTTGCAGAGATGTGAAGAAAATAATCTTGTCTTGAATTGGAAAAAGTGCCACTTTATGGTTAATGGAGGTATTGTCTTGGGGCATAAAATTTCTGAAAGAGGTATCGAAGTTGATAGAGCTAAAGTAGATGCTATTGAAAAGATGTCGTGTCCTTAGGACATCAAAGGTATAAGAAGTTTTCTTGGTTATGCTGGTTTTTATAGGAGGTTTATTAAAGACTTCTCTAAAATTTCTAGGCCTCTAACTAATCTCTTACAAAAATATGTTCCTTTTGTCTTTGATGATGACTGTGTAGAAGCATTTGAAATACTTAAGAAAGCCTTGATTTCTGCACCTATTGTTCAGCCACCTGATTGGCATTTACCCTTTGAAAGTATGTGTGATGCTAGTGATTATGCTGTAGGTGTTGTTCTAGGTCAAAGGGTTGATAAGAAATTAAATGTTATCCAGTATGCTTGTAAAACTCTAGACAGTGTCCAGAGAAATTATGCTACTATCGAAAAAGAATTTTTAGCAGTTGTGTTCGCTTGTGATATGTTCAAACCTTATATTGTTGATTCCAAAGTAACTGTTCGCACTGATCATGTTGCTATTAAATATCTTATGGAAAAGACAGATGCTAAACCTAGACTAGTTAGATGGGTTCTCTTGCACAAGAATTTGATTTGCATATTATTGATAGAAAGGGAGCTGAGAACCCCGTTGGAGACAACTTGTCTAGGTAAGAGAATATTCTTGATGACCCACTACCTATTGATGATAGCTTTCCTGATGAACAATGAGCTATCATAAATGCTTCTCGTATTGCTCCATGGTATGCTGACTATGCTAATTACATTGTTGCTAAATTTATACCACCTAGTTTCACATACCAGCAAAAGAAAAAGTTTTTCTATGATTTAAGACATTACTTTTGGGATCACCCACACCTTTATAAAGAAGGAGTAGATGGTGTTATTAGACGTTGTGTACCTAAGCATGAACAGGAACAGATCCTACGCAAGTGTCACTTCGAGGCTTACGGAGGACACCACGCTGGAGATAGAACTACACATAAGGTTTTGCTATCTGGTTTTTATTGGCCTACTCTTTTCAAAGGTGGCCATAAGTTTGTCTTGTCTTGTGATGAATGCCAAAGAATTGGTAATATTAGTAGACGTCAAGAAATGCCTATGAATTATTCACTTGTTACTGAACCATTCGATGTTTGGGACTTTGATTATATGGGACCTTTTCCTTCTTCTAATGGGTATACACATCTCTTAGTTGATGTTGATTACGTTAGTAAGTGGGTAGAAGCTATTCCAACTAGTAGTGCTGATCATAACACCTCTATTAAGATGCTTAAAGAAGTTATGTTTCAGAGGATTGGAGTCCCTAGATATTTAATGACTGATGGTGGTTCACATTTTATTCATGGTGCTTTTCGTAAAATGTTTGCTAAGTATGATGTTAATCATAGGATTGCATCCCTATACCATCCTCAGTCTAATGGTCAGGTAGAATTGAGTAATAGAGAGATTAAATTGATTTTTCAAAAGACTGTTAATAGATCTAGAACGAATTGGTCCAAGAAACTTGATGATGCATTATGGGCCTATAGAACTGCATATAAAAATCCTATGGGTATGTCTCCGTATAAAATGGTTTACAGAAAAGCATGACACTTACCTCTTGAACTAGAACATAAGGCATATTGGGCTATTAAAGAGCTCAATTATGATTTCAAACTTGCCGGTGAGAAGAGGCTATTTGACATTAGCTCACTTGATGAATGGAGAGCCCAGGCCTATGAGAATGCCAATTTTTTTAAAGAAAATGTTAAAAGATGGCATGACAAAAGGATACAAAAGTGTGAGTTTAATGTAGGTGATTATGTTTTGCTATACAACTCTCGTTTAAGATATTTTGCAGGAAAACCTCTCTCTAAATGGCAAGGTCCTTACGTTATCGAGGAGGTCTATCATTCCGGTGCCATCAAAATCAACAATGCCGAAGGCACAAATCCGAAGGTGGTGAACGGTCAAAGAATCAAACATTATATATCAGGTAATCCCATAAATGTTGAAACCAATGTTATTGACACCGTAACCCTGAAGGAGTACATAAGGGACACTTTCCAGAATGTTTCAGACTCCAAAAAGGAATAGGTATGTGGTACGGTAAGTAAACCAACTCCAAAACTACTCAAATAGTAGTTTTTCTCCGTTTTGGAATATTTAAAAAATTAGGAAAACTAAAAGTAGTCCAAAAGAGACACGAGGCATCCACAAGGGTGGAGGGAGCGCCCTACCCCCTGGGCGCGCCCCCTGCATCTTGGACACCTCGGGTGCCCTCCGGACTCCGTTTTGTTGCACCTTACTTCTTTTGGTCGGTAAAAATTTATTATATAATCTCACAAAGGTTTTGACCACAGTACCACGACAAAATCCGCGGCCTTTGTTTTGAGTTGTTTTTCTGACAGATCTAGATCACCATGACGTCTCCAAGTGCCCCCAAGGACAAGTTTTTCGAGAAGGTCATCAACCCTTTCCTCACAGAGGTGCTGCAACACCCTCTAACCATTGAGATGCATGAGGGGGTGCTACACATACGCGATGTTGAGGGACCGAGAACGACAGGATGCATGGAGACAAGACTCGAAGCAATGGAGCAACAAGTTTTCAAGTGCCAAGGGATGGTGGAACGCGGACTCAACACCAACCACATGATGATCGTGGAGTTCACCAACAACCACAAGAAGGATGCCAAGAACATTGGGGAGACCATCTTCAAGCTTCATGAGAAAATCGAGCACCTCCAAGCCCAGATCTATGACCTGCAAAACCAAAACTATGAGTATGAATATAGATTCAAGAGGATGAGTTTGGCTGCAGATTTGAGGATCCCAGAGACTCGATCATCCTTCTATGATGGTGAGCCTATGCCTTGGAAGATGGATGACAAGCCTACATCATCAACAACTCCATCATCACCACCTCCGAAGAAAGAGACATAATTATATGGGTATGGGCACTCCCCTTGGCAACTGCCAAGCTTGGGGGAGGTGCCCCAGTATCGTATCACCATCACACTTCTATCTTTACCGTTCTTCTTAGTTTGATCCTTTTGATTATATCTTGATCTAGTAGAATAAAGTTTTAGTATGATCTAGCTTTGGGTTTTGTTTTGATCCCTATCTATGTAATCGAGTCCGTGAGTTATATATAATAAAGATTAGTTTTGAGTTGAGGGCTTTGCTATCTTGCTATGATCTTGAGGGAATAAAAGGAAATAAAAAGTATCATATTGATCTTATGGAGAGTAATGACTTCACACATAAAGAGTACGATGAATAAAAGTTAGAGTTGACAAACATAGTTTTGGTCATCGTTGCAATTAATAGGAAGTAATAAAGAAACAGAGGTTTTCACATATAAATATACTATCTTGGACATCTTCTATGATTGTGAGCACTCATTAAAGTATTACATGCTAAAAAGTTGATGTTGGACAAGGAAGACAATGTAATGGGTTATGTTTTCTTATATCCGAATAAATTATATTGTCATGGATCATCCAACATGTTGAGCTTGCTTTTCCCCCTCATGCTAGCCAAATTCTTTGCACCAAGTAGAGATACTACTTGTGCTTGCAAACATCCCTAAACCCAGCTTTGCCATCACACTCCACCATACCTACTTATGGATTGAGTAAGATCCTTCAAGTAAGTTGTCATCGGTGCAAGCAATAAAAATTGCTCTCTAAATATGTATGATCTATTAGTGTGAAGAAAATAAGCTTTATACGAGCTTGTGATATGGAAGAAATAGAAGTGACAGACTGCACAATAAAGGTCCCTATCACACAATATAAAGTGACGTTCTTTTGCATTAAGATTTTGTGCATCCAACCATAAAAGCGCATGGCAACCTCTGCTTTCCTCTGTGAAGGCCTATCTTTTATTTTTACCTTCTGCCCTTATACAAGAGTCATGGTGACCTTCACACTTCCTTTTTACACTTTATCCTTTGGCAAGCACTATGTGTTGGAAAGATCCTGATATATATATATATATATATATATATATATATATATATATATATATCCACTCGGATGTAGGTTTTGATAAACTATTATTGTTGACATTACCCTTGAGGTAAAAGGTTGAAGGGCGAAATTATAAGCCCCTATCTTTCTTCATGTCCAATTAAAACTTCATACCCATAAGTATCGCGTGAGTGTTAGCAATTGTGAAAGACTAAATGATAGTTGAGTATGTGGACTTGCTGAAAAGCTCTTTTATTGGCTCTTTCCGATGTTATGATAAATTGCAATTGCTTCAATGACTGAGATTATAGTTTGCTAGTTTTCAATGAAGTTTCTGATTCATACTTTACATTGTGAATAGATTGTTACTTTAGCATAAGAAATCTATGACAATATATATGTTGTTGTTCTAAAGATGATCATGATGCCCTCATGTCCGTATTTTATTTTATCGAGACCTCTATCTCTAATCATGTGGACATATTTTTCGATATCTGCTTTCGCTTAAGGACAAGCAAGGTCTAAGCTTGGGGGAGTTGATACGTCCATTTTGCATCATGCTTTTATATCAATATTTATTGCATTGTGGGCTGTTACTACACATTATGTCACAATACTTATGCCTTTTCTCTCTCTTATTTTATAAGGTTGACGCGAAGAGGGAGATTGCTGGAAGCTGGAATTCTGGGCTGGAAAAGGTGCAAATATTAAAGACCTATTCTGCACAACTCCCAAAGCCCTGAAACTCCACGAAAGTCAGTTTTGGAATATATTAAAAATATTGGGCGAAGAAAGACCAGAGGGGGGCCACCCACCAGCCACGAGGGTGGAGGGCGCGTCACCTGCCTCGTGGGCCACCTGGCAGGCCCCCGATGCCCATCTTCTGCTATATGGTGTCTTTTGCCCTGGAAAAAATCATAAGGAAGCTTTCGGGACGAAGCGCCGCCGTCTCGAGGCGGAACATGGGAGGATCCAATCTAGGGCTCCGGCGGAGCTGTTCTGCCGGGGAAACATCCCTCCGGGAGGGGGAAATCATCACCATCGTCATCACCATCGATCCTCTCATCGAGAGGGGGTCAATCTCCATCAACATCTTCACCAGCACCATCTCCTCTCAAACCCTAGTTCATCTCTTGTATCCGATCTTTGTCTCAAAACCTCAGATTGGTACCTGTGGGTTGCTAGTTGTGTTGATTACTCCTTGTAGTTGATGCTAGTTGGTTTATTTGATGGAAGATCATATGTTCAGATCCTTAATGCATATTAAAACCCCTCGGATTATGAACATGAATATGATTTGTGAGTAGTTACATTTGTTCCTGAGGACATGGCAGAAGTCTTGTTATAAGTAATCATGTGAAATTGGTATTCATTTGATATTTTGATGAGATGTATGTTGTCTTTCCTCTTGTGGTGTTATGTGAACGTCGACTACATGACACTTCACCATGATTTGGGCCTAGGGGAAGGCATTGGGAAGTAATAAGTAGATGATGGATTGCTAGAGTGATAGAAGCTTAAACCCTGGTTTATGCGTTGCTTTGTAAGGGGCTAATTCGGATCCATATGTTTCATGCTATGGTTAGGTTTACCTTAATTCTTCTTTCGTCGATGTGGATGCCTGCGAGAGGGGTTAATCATAAGTGGGATGCTTGTCCAAGGAAGGGCAGTACCCAAGCACCGGTCCACTCACATATCAAATTATCAAATTAACAAACGCGAGTCATATGAGCATGATGAAAACTAGCTTGACAGAAATTCCCATGTGTCCTCGGGAGCACTTTGCTTTATATAAGAGTTTGTCCACGCTTGTCCTTTGCTAAAAAAAGGATTGGGCCACCTTGATGCACCTTTTTTTACTATTGTTACCTCTTAGCCGTTACGAATTACCTTATCACAAAACTATTAATTTCAGTGCTTGCAGAGAATACCTTACTGAAAACCGCTTGCCATTTCCTTCTGCACCTCATTGGGTTTGACACTGTTACTTATCGAAAGGACTATGATAGATTCCCTATACTTGTGGGTCATCAAGACTCTTTTCTGGCGCCGTTGCCGGGGAGTGAAGCCCCTTTGGTAGGTGGAATTTGGTAAGGAAACATTTATATAGTGTGCTTAAATTTACTGTCACTTGTTACTATGGAAAATAATCCTTTGAGGGGATTATTTGGGGTATCTTCACCCCGACCAGAAATGCAAAGAGTTGCTCCTCAACCTAATGAATCTACTGAAAATATTTACTTTGAAATTCCTTCGGGTATGATAGAGAAACTGCTAGCTAATCCCTATAAAGGAGATGGTACATTACATCCCGATATGCACCTAGTCTATGTGGATGAAGTTTGTGGATTATTTAAGCTTGCAGGTATGCCCGAGGATGTAGTTAAGAAGAAGGTATTCCCTTTATCTTTGAAGGGAAAGTCATTGACATGGTTTAGGCTATGTGATGATATTGGATCATGGAACTACAACCGATTGAAATTGGAATTTCATCAGAAGTTTTATCCTATGGATCTGGTTCATCGTGATCGTAATTATATATATAATTTTTGGCCTCGTGAAGGAGAAAGTATCGCTCAAGCTTGGGTTGGCTTAAGTCAATGTTATATTCATGCCCCAATCATGAGCTCTCAAGATAAATTATTATTAAAAAAAATGTATGCTCGGCTTTCTCTTAATGATCGCTCCATGCTCGATACTTCTTGTACTGGTTCCTTTATGATGAAGATTATTGAATTCAGATGGGATTTATTGGAAAGAATTAAAAACAACTTGGAAGATTGGGAACTCGAAGAAGGTAAGGAGTCACGTATAACAGCTAAGTTTGATTGTGTTAAATCTTTTATGGATACCGATGCTTTTCGTGAATTTAGCACTAAATATGGACTTGACCCTGAGATAGTAGCTTCTTTCTATGAATCATTTTCTACTCATGTTGATCTCCCTAAGGAGAAGTGGTTTAAATATCATCCTCCCATTGAAGTGAAAGTAGTAGAACCTATTAAACCTTGAATAAAAAACTATTACTTATAATGCTGATCCTATTGTTCCAACCGCTTATGTTGAGAAACCACCTTTCCCTGTTAGAATAAAGGATCATGCTAAAGCTTCAACTGTGGTTCGTAAGGGTAATGCTAGAACACCTACACCCCCTGAGCAAATTAAAGTTGAACCTAGTATTGCTATGGTTAAAGATCTCTTGGTCGATAATATTGATGGGCATGTCATTTATTTCTGTGATGAAGCTGCTAGAATTGCTAAACTCGATACTAAAGGTAAATATAGACCTGTTGTCAGCATGCTTGTTGTATCTGTTAAAAGAGGAGATCATTGTTATCATGGCTTATGTGATATGGGTGCTAGTGTGAGTGCAATACCTCATTCCTTATACAAAGAAATTCTGCATGATATTGCACCTGCTGAAATAGAAGGCATTGATGTTACTATTAAGCTTGCCAATAGAGATACTATTTCACCAATTGGGATTCTTAGACATGTTGAAGTCTTGTGTGGGAAAATTAAATATCCTACTGATTTTCTTGTTCTTGGTTCCCCACAAGATGACTTTTGTCCCATTATATTTGGTAGACCCTTCTTGAACACTATTAATGCTAAGATAGACTGCGAAAAGGATATTGTTACTGTTGGTTTAGGGGATATGCCTCATGACTTTAATTTTTCTAAATATCATAGACAACCCCATGATAAAGAATTGTCTAGTAAAGATGAAATTATTGGTCTTGCTTCTATTGCCGTGCCTCCTAATGATACTTTAGAACAATATTTGCTAGACCATGAAAATGATATATTTATGAATGAAAGAAGGGAAATAGATGAAGTATTCTTTAACCAGGGACCTATTTTGAAACACAACTTGCCTGTTGAAATCCTAGGGGATCCTCCTCCACCCAAAGGAGATCCCGTGGTTGAGCTTAAACAATTATACGATACTCTTAAATATGCTTATCTTGATGAAAAGAAGATATATCCTGTTATTATTAGTGCTAACCTTTCAGAGCATGAAGAAGTGAAATTATTGAAAACTCTGAAGAAGTACCATGTTGCTATTGGATATACTCTTGACGATCTTAAGGGCATTAGTCCCACTCTATGCCAGAACAAAATAAAACTGGAAAAAGATGCTAAACCAGTTGTGGATCACCAACGACAGTTAAACCCTAGGATGAAAGAAGTGGTAAGAAATGAAATACTAAAGCTTCTGGAGGCAGGTATAATTTATCCTGTTGCTGATAGTCAGTGGGTTAGCCCTGTCCATTGTGTCCCTAAGAAGGGAGGTATTACTGTTGTTCCTAATGATAAGGATGAATTGATCCCACAAAGAATTGTTACAGGTTATAGAATGGTAATTGATTTCCGCAAATTAAACAAAGCTACTAGAAAAGATCATTACCCTCTACCTTTTATTGATCAAATGCTAGAAATATTATCAAAACATACACATTTTTGCTTTCTAGATGGTTATTCTAGTTTCTCTCAAATACCTGTGTCGAAAGAGGATTAGGAAAAGACCACTTTTGTAGCGACCAGACCTCAAACAGTCTGATCTCTGTGCATTAGTGTCATCCCTGGATCGGTAATGCTGACACACACAGTACTTGAAGGATTTATAACAGAGTAGCAATCACACACTTAATACATCGAATGTCTCAAAAGAGAACTTATTACAATAAATATGGCTTAAGGCCATCTAATAACGATAGCAGCAGAAGGCTTTGAAGATAAGCGAGTCCATCAACTCCAACGGCATCACTGAGTATAAGACCACGACCTAAGGCACCTCACTTGTCGTCTGAAAAGTCTGCAACATGAACGTTGCAGCCCGAAAACGGGTCAGTACATAGAATATGCTGGCAATGTAACACATAGAGAGTAATGAATAGAATAATGCTATCACTACATGCATATATGGCTGGTGGAAAGCTTTATGGTTACAGTTTTGCATAAAGCCAATTTTCCCTACAACAAAGGAATAAATTTTATTTAACTATCATGGTGGTTGTTAAACATTGAGAAGGTTCCTCCAACTCAATCCCAATTAAACATCATCATTAAACCCAACAAATTAAATTAAGTAACATGGTGAGATGCACATGATAATCCAAGTACTAGATACTCAAAACGTCCATAACCGGGGACACGGCTAACCATGATTAGTTTGTACACTCTGCAAAGGTTTGCACACTTTTCCTCGCAAGACTCGATTCCTCTGTTGGATTTCTCGCACTACAAGGTGTTTTTGAGAAACGGATGATCGAGACACAGTCTTTCAGAAGCATTAACTCTTTACTCTGGGTAGACAGTACCAACCTACATCCCCTTCATCTGCTAGTCTACCACTGAAAGAGGTCACACAACATACTCAACTATGCTAGAGCCCATAGTAGCTTGCGGCTGCGCACGGAAGTTTCTAGCATGAATAATATCATGATCCCTTTGAGCCTGGGTGGCAGTTCATAGGAGAATCACACGGTACCCCGGGATTTCCAAAAATACAGGCAACACTGGGTTCCCCAGGTGCCTCAATCCACCCGATGTGTATTTAAGTTGCCACCTTAAGTAAACCATTAATTAACAATCTCACATCTGTCATGGATACACTCACCCAATCCACGTCTACTAGCATAGCATAGCAACATAAGCAAACGTAGAAGTAACTCCCAAAGGTTTGATAAATCAAACAGGTAATAGGTACTACCTCATCTACTTCCCAGAACCCACATATTAAACAGATCCTAACCATGCATTTATTTGAGGGTTGATCTAATGCAGAAAAACTGGGTAGTAAAGAGGTATGATCAAAGTGTTACTTGCCTTGCTGATGATCCGTGAAACCTAGAGACTGTTAGTAGCAAACGGCGCACTCCGGGTACTCTATCGCAAACAAACAAGCATACAATAAGCACTCATCTGATGCACAAGTAAAACTCAAATAAGAGATCTAACCAGAAAGTTCAACTTAAGAACTCCGGTTTGCACAAAGAATCAAATTAGACGAAACAACGAAAGTCAAACGGCGAAAGAAACAAGCTTCGTTTACTAATATGGACCTAAGTCAAATTTTACAGTAGAAAAAACTTGTTTGAGTTGGTTAAACGGAAAGAGGGTTTTGAGACGAAACTCCAGGCGCTTGAATCACCTGATTACGATAAACGAGAGAAAAGTTATACTAGAACGAAAATCAGATTAAAAATCGCGATCGAAAATAATCGTGGAAAATCCGAGAAAAAGAAAAACGGACGAACAGGCTAACGAACGAACGTTCGCTATCTACGGCTAAACGACGAAAACCGTTTGTAAAGATGAACGTACGGACGAACGTCCGCAAAATAAATAAATCGGAAAAAAACTAAACCGATCTAAAAATAAAAAAAACATCTATGGTTCTTAAAAAAAACTGGGTGGTTTTCTTGAGGAAAACCGGCGGCGGCAGCGACGAACTCCGATGCTACCTTGGTGGCGGCGGCGGCTCTGGCGAGCGGCGGGGTCAGCAGGGTCGGCAGCGGCCCGGCGGCAGCGGCGGCCCAAGGCGACGGCGGCGGCGGCGCGCGGCTGCGGCGCGCGGCTGCGGCGGCGGGATCGGGCTAGGGTTAGGGTTAGGTGGCGGCGCGGGCTGGGGTGGGCCGGCGGGGTCGGCGGCTTATAAAGTTGGGCAGTGGACAAGTCCGGGTCGGTACGTTGTTCTTTTAAATAATTCGGACGCGCAGAAAAACAAATAAAAGAAATACTAAACGGACTCCAAAAATCCCGAAATAAATTTCCCCGTCCTCTAAAAATAAGCCGGACAAGATGAACATTTATTTGGGGCCTAAATGCAATTTTGGAAAACGCGCATTTTTCCTAACTCAAATAAAATAGCGACAAAACTCCGAAATAAAATCTTATTTGATTTTATTATTAAATCCTCAATATTGCTTTATTTTGTGAAAGTCATTTTATTCCCTCTCTCTTATTTTCATAATTGAAATATTTGAAGATCAATTAATTAAAATCAAATGATCCTATTTTCAAAATTTAAGAAAACCCAAATATGAAAATAACGAAATCCCCAACTCTCTCTATGGGTCCTTGAGTTGAATAGAATTTCTAGGATCAAACCAAAAATGCAATAAAATATGATATGCAATGATGATCTAATGTATAACATTCCAAATTGAAATTTTGGGATGTTACAACTTTTACTTTCCCTTTCGGTACCTTTGCTTATAGACGTATGCGTTTTGGTTTATGCAATGCACCTGCTACCTTTCAAAGATGTATGACTGCTATATTCTCCAACTTATGTGAAAAGATTGTTGAGGTTTTCATGGATGATTTCTCCGTTTACGGAACTTCTTTTGATGATTGCTTAAGCAACCTTGATCGAGTTTTGCAGAGATGTGAAAAAACTAATCTTCTCTTGAATTGGTAAAAGTGATTCCCCACGGTGTCGATTGGCCAGATGCGGGAGGCTACACTCCCGCACTTGGTCCTCTTTTGCCACCTTGATGTCGGGTTCTACACCAGAGTGTTCACGGACCGGAGGCTACTCACGTGGAGGACTTTCTGTCGCGTCACTACCAGCTATCAGGCTACACCTCTACCTCCACAGTTCCTCCTGGGACTGATGTAGTCTTGCATATTAGTATTAGATGCATACGCCGCGAGCCTATATGCCACCTAAAGACATCATTGGTATACATGCATGTATTTGTTAGAAGCAAATAAGGCCCGGAGAGAAGGACAGAGAGAGGGATGTGATACGTCTCCGTCGTATCTATAATTTTTTATTGTTCCATGCCAATATTCTTCAACTTTCATATATTTTTGGCAACTTTTTATATTTTTGGGACTAACATATTGATCTAGTGCCCAGTGCCAGTTCCTGCCTGTTGCATGTTCTTTGTTTCATAGAAACCCAATATCAAACAGAGTCCAAACGGGATAAAAACGGACGGAGATTTTTTTTGGAGTATTTATGATTTTTGGGAAGTAAAATCAACGCGAAACGGTGTCCGGGGTGGTCACGAGACAGGGGGGCGCGCCCTCCCCCCTGGGCGCGCCCTGGACTCTCATGGGTCACCCGTAAGGCAGTTGACGCTCTTCTTTTGGCGCAAGAAAGCTAATTTTACGAGAAAAATCTGGGCGAAAGATTCACCCCAATCGGAGTTATGGATCTCCAGATATAAAGGAAATGGTGAAGGGGTAGAATCTGAGAACACAAAAAGAGAGAGATAGATCCAATCTCGGAGGGGCCCTCGCCCCTCCCACGCCATGGGAGCCAAGGACCAGAGGGGAAACCCTTCTCCCATCTAGGGAGGATGTCAAGGAAGAAGAAGAAGAAGGGGGGCTCTCTCCCCCTTTCTTCCGGTGGCGCCGGAACGCCGCCGGGGGACATCATCATCACCGTGATCTTCACCAACACCGCCGTCAACTTCACCAACATCTCCATCACCTTCCCCCATCTATATCCAGCGGTCCACTCTCCCGCAACCCGCTGTACCCTCTACTTGAACATGGTGCTTTATGCTTCATATTATTTTCCAATGATGTGTTGCCATCCTATGATGCCTGAGTAGATTTTCGTTGTCCTATCGGTGATTGATGAATTGCTATGGTTGGTTTGAGTTGCATGTTTTATTATTGGTGCTGTCCTATTGTGCCCTCCGTGTCGCGCAAGCGTGAGGGATTCCCGCTGTAGGGTGTTGCAATGCGTTCATGATTCGCTTATAGTGGGTTGCGTGAGTGACTAAAACACAAACCCGAGTAAGGGGATTGTTGCGTATGGGATAAAGGGGACTTGATGCTTTAATGCTATGGTTGTGCTTTACCTTAATGAATCTTTAGTATTTGCGGATGTTTTCTAGAGTTCCAATCATAAGTGCATATGATCCAAGTAGAGAAAGTATCTTCGCTTATGCCCCTCCCTCAAATAGAATTGCAATAGTGATTACCGGTCTAGTAACGTAGTCAATTGCTTAGGGACAATTTCACAACTCCTACCACCACTTTTCCACACTCGCATATTTACTTTATTGCATCTTTATCTAAACAGCCCCTACTTTTTTATTTACGTGTTCTTTATTATCTTGCAAACCTATCCTATCACACCTAGAAAGTACTTCTAGTTACATACTTGTTCTAGGTAAAGCAAACGTCAAGCGTGCGTAGAGTCGTATCAGTGGCCGATAGGACTTGAGAGAGTATTTGTTCTACCTTTAGCTCCTCGTTGGGTTCGACACTCTTACTTATCGAAAGAGGCTACAACTATCCCGTATACTTGCGGGTTATCAGGATGCATCTAGGAGGTGGTGCGAGAGGATACTATATCGAGGGGGGAGGAGCGTGCGAGTACGATATCGATGAAAAGATGGGCGTGAATGAGACATGGACGGTGAGAAGGGAAGAGGGAAAGCTTGTGTTTGTGATAGGCACACCTGGCTAGAGAGGCATATCGATCGGTGTGTGCCGGGATGAAGGAGCTGGGGGCCTACAAATACCATGGTTGAACGACCGAAAGTGAAAGGACGAATTTGTGCCATGGAGCTAGAGAATGTATGGGAGGGTGAGAGGGAGGCGGGCGTGTGCATGCACGAGAGAAAGTTAGCGCTAGCTACAAAGATAAGAGGATTTTGTGGGTCTAAAAGACGAGTAGAGATCATAATTCATTGTAAAAAGTGAATTCAGATATTTGAGGAATTTATCATAGTGTTTTAAACCGACGCATGCGTGAATATATATAATGGTGATACACATGGTGTGGTTATGAACATGTTATACCACATATAATATACTAACAGAGTTGGTGATGATGATGTTGGTGATGATGCTGTGCCTGCCATCCTGCAATATAGGTCGTCCCATTTATATCTTACGGTTAGGAAGGAAACTATGGAAATTTCGAAAAAAGATACCCACACCCCTCTCCACATTTGCAAATAAGGCCTTCCCTCGTTCATCCTTTTCTCCCATAAGATAAACTACTCATACAAATTCATCTTGATGTTCAGTGTAACACATGGGCATCTTGCTTTGATTACAATTTGGGATAATGTGTGGCTTATACAGCTCAGGGCTAAATACTTGTAATAATGTAGGGGGCGGGGCACTATACCTTGTGTGATAAACATTGTGTACGTATGGAACATGGTTTAGATCATGAGTATCTAGTTAGTACATCAAATGTACTATTATTTGGAATCAACATTTACTGTGTTCAAAAATTTGAATTTGAGTTGATACCTATCTCTATAGTAATCATGTGGTGTGTTGTTAAGATAATACACGGATGATGGTTTAAGTTGGAAACAATCATGATTGTAGATTCTTATTCAAATAGAGAAACCATTTCAAATCTAGTTTGAATTGCAGCGGCAGTATAGACATTTGGAATGCACTAAAATGTTGGTATGAGTAGGTTACATGCATTATATAGACAATGAAAAAATTTAATTGGACATAACATGGATTCATATGTAGTTTTGAATAACATTTGTACAGTAAAACGGGACAAGACTCTTTCTTTGTGTGGTGTGAATAGCTTTATTTTTTTATTTTTTTTGTTGAGGGAAGTGCGAATTGATTTGGTACGTACAATATTACACGTTAGGCTTGTCCCTCAAATTCATCCTGCGCCTTGTTATATGCCAAAAAGTTAGATATCATGCTCCCAAAACGCGCGCCTTCACAACTCACAGCTTGCTATCCCGAAAATACAACGCGCACGAAAACTCGCTCCAGCTGCCAAATCCCGACACGTGAAATCCCCCTTCTAACCCTGAGCCAAAAGGGCCGCTAGTTCAAATCGGTGGGGGTACTTTCTTAACACACCCTACATTTTGGACAAGCGCGTCCCTAAGTCATGGTTCCCCCTCCCATCGCCTCCTTTTCGGCATTCAAAATCCGAGGCCGCCAAAACCTCTCTGCTCCAGCCGTGAAACCCTACCCTCCTCCGTTCGCCACCTCACCGCTGCCCAGCCGGAGCCTCTTCCCCGACAACGTCGTCCACCGCAACAGCTTAACGTCCCTCATCCACCTCCCCGGATGAGGATCCATTGTCTCGTCGGTTCAGCTGCCCGGTCCTCCACCTCCAAGGAGCTGCTCCAACAATCGCCTTGACTATCGCGGCTGCTCCATCCCCATAGTGCCGCCTTAACCTACTCCATCGGAACCGCAGCATCATCGCCGACACCTCAGATGAAGCCGAGGCCTACTCGGTGCCACCAAAGAGGTTGTACACTCATCGCATCGCACCTTCTCCTTAACTTGACAATAAGGAAAAAGAACTGTAGTGACTACAAGAAAACAACTAAACAAGACAATAAGGAAATAAATAAGCAAGCAACTAACGCTAGGCTATTACGGCTATTACACATATTACATCCTATGGGCATCAAAGTTCGCCACCAGTGCAAATATAGGGAACAAAGCAGCATATTACATACACCGACCGTCTAAATTGCCCAGTAGTGCACATAAACGCGGCAGCAAAACAAGTCCATAACTGAAACAACTTCATAAGAGCTCAAGAAAAGTTATCCTGGGTATCCACCATGCTGGCAATAACTTTGCAAGCTTATTATCTTTGTCCTGTTTGGCGCTAAAATCCTCCAACACTTGCTGTTGCACCAGAAAGTATGCATCTGAATGCTCCAGGGACTTCCGTAGTCCTTCGACTTCCTGTCACAGCAAAGCTGATCGATGTCTTTCATCTTGTAGTTGAGACTTTAGAAACGAATTGATCCAGACAGTGAGTTTGAATAGCTTGTGCCAGTGGTAGTGGTCAGTAACTCGAACACTAAACCAAGACTGGACTTTGGGGTTGTCTCTCTGTGTTCAAGATAGTTTTCATTAGTTGTTTTATCGGCTTTGTTGGAGAACAACAAGGATGTCTCACTAGCCTGAACCTTATCTGCATTACTTCCTTTACAATTGCTTAATAAGGCACTCTTCCCCAATATTCTGTTAGTATTCTAAAATAAGAAACAAGTAGACACATAACAGGTTTAGCATGTACTAGTATATGAAACTCATTTGGGTGAACCAGTTCATTAGTAAGGTGGACAGGATTAAACTACCAAGTCTTCTATTGCCAAGTAGTACATAATAAAAGCATCAAACAAAGATATATCTATGTCCTATGGTCACTGCATTGTCTAGCCAAATCAAAATAGAGACACAGTTCAAATCATATCAGTTCAAGACAAAGCAGCACTGAAAGAATACAAAGCGTGGGAAACACGGCACAACAAGATTTCAGATGGGTACCACGGGTCTACATGTACAACAACACTATTGGCTCTGTTGTGATGCGAGTAATGTGCATGATATGAGAAGTCAACTGTATACACAATTGAAATTGAAATCAACAGAGCTATTTATAAGAGCAAACCTGTTAAAGAAACATGCGTAAACATACCTGTTGTGCCATTGGAGTTTTGATTGGATCCTTCAATTTAAAAATAAGTTTGTATGGGTAAATATAGTGATAGAAGAGCAAAGCAGTATGCACGATAGCAATGGAATCTTAAATGAGAACATTTGTTCTTCAGGTTTAAGCACTTGTTCTACATGAACAGAGTATAGTAAGACGCAGGCATATAGTACTTAAAAATAAAAAATGAGCTCATAGACCTTATCACATTCTTGGTTCATGACCAGTATAGAACAAGGCGTTCCCAGTCATCGTCTAGTAAATGTGTCTCGAGAGAACGTAAGGGAATTTGTTGAGTTTCTTTGCCACTAAAGTACATTTTTCTTAAGGTAATTCTGATACGGCCACCTAGCATTCTTGAAGATAGCAGAGGTAGTAGCACAGGTTACCTCATCATGAGTTTCCAAATCGGTCCTTCTCTATAGAGAAAAATGGGAAAATTTTATGTATTATAACCATCATGGAGGTAGAATGTATGGTACAAAGCAAAGTAATCGCCATGAATAACATTACTTACACATAACTCCTGGACAAACACCTGCAACTGGCATTTTCCTTCATCCTCAGTATAATATTTCCATGATGGGAAGATACGCACATATGATTTAATAACATCAAATGCGGTAGATGCTAAACTACGAATGGCTGGTTGTGCTTCCCCCACAGGAATAGGTGTGCTAAGTGGTGGAGTTGGGGTTCACTGTGGTAGTACTGGCGCTTTGGGCACTGGAGCTACCTTACTAACTGCTCTTATTTGGGAGCTCTGTGCTGGAGATGGTGCCGTGTCAACAAGAACTGGGTTACTATCTACTGGGGTTTGGGTTAGATTGGGTGAAGCGGGTTCTCTGTCCATCGTAGTAGGGTTACAATCTGTGAGAGTCTGGATTATGTGTGGTAGGGCTGGTTCTCGTGCAGGTACAACCGGGGTGCTATGTCCACCAAGAGGTAGCACTGTTTTATTTGAAGACCATGTTTTTACTCCGCTAGATACTACCATCACCCACTCCAATTCAAATGGCTGATAAACGGGAAACATAGTTGAATGTACAAACATTGTATGATAGACAGATGCAATAGATAGTGTGGAAAAAGAGCGCATGAAATAGTTGACATGTATATTGTTTAACTAAAAAGGATAGCATGCCATAATTTCACATATATGATGTCTATCTAAACTGGATAGCATAGCATGACATAATTCAAAGATATGATGACTAAATAAATAGGATGGCACGAGATAATTATGTGATGTCTTTAGTAAACAGGTTCACATGACATAATTCACATAAATGTTATCTAAGTAATCAGGATCGCATGATTTAATTCACATATGTGATTTATATGCTAAGCAAAGGGCATTCGCATATATGATGTCTGAACTAAGAACATGGTGTTGAATATTGTGTATATTATCTCTAAACTATGCAATACAAGACATCATATGCATGATATGAGCAGTATAACCGTGTCAAGTTAGAGGATACACCTCGGTGGGGGAATAGGACTGGTCATCTGTCTCTGAATCCATCTCTAAGGAGCTATCGGGACCCAGCAAGAGATCTGCTTCGACAGGTAGCACTGTCTGCTCTGAAGACCTTCTTTTCACTCCAGATTTTTCCATCACCCACTGAAATGGCTAATTCACATGAAGAGTAGTTTAACGTACACACATTGTCGACAAATGGAAATGTAATGAAGAAAAGGATGGGCAAGATATCATTTAGATATATGATGCATGGTTAAACAAGATGGCATTGCATATTATTTCACATATATTATGGCTGGCTAAAAGAGATGAGAGTGCATAATTCCCATATATGATATAGAAACTAAACAGGTGGCATTATAGAACATGTCTAAACTAAGAAGATGGCATATGTGATGTCGAAAGTAGGCACTGCAAGGCAATAGATGCATGATATGACTAACATCATCATACCAAGTTAGAGCAAACACCTTGGGGGGGGGGGGGGGGTAAATAGGAGTGGTCAGCTGCGTCTGAATCAGCCTTACAATAGATATCTTCCTCTGGGTTATAATCTGGGGAGGGGGGAGGGTTTTCCATTGAACCAACCATGGAGCGATGTCTGCATGACATTGTATTGCCGCGCAAAACTCTTCTCTTTTTCTCTACATATTCAGCATGACTATGTAAAATATCCGACATGCATACGAAAAAAATATAGTGAGATTATGTAAGGAGAGCATGCAGAAATCTAGAGTGATGGTAACAACCAGTGGATGGATCCAAAAATAATGATAGCAGGCTGATGATAGCTTTAATTTAATAAAAAGACAGATGATGATTGCTTTACTATTTCTTTCCCACCCAAGATGAACAACATAGGCAGATATACTATTCATTGTTGCCTCTATATGTGCCAGAAATAGACAGATATACTATTCATTGCTGCGTCAATATGTGCCCCACAACTAATTTTAAAACTCAAGTTTGAAAATTAATTTGGACCTGACTTGGAGTCTAAGAGGTGAACAGGACGATAAAGTAGCGGGTAATATTAAGCAATGCATAATATAAGCAGAAACAAAAGAGTGTTACCTCTCTTATGGACCCGTGTACTCCTCAGCTTCATCTGCTGAGTCGAAGATGGTGATGTCATTGTGGTGGGTGCTGGCGGTAGGGAAGGAAATCTGAGGCGGCGAAAGACGGCCTGGAGTCGTAATGTCTGGTTTGGTGGATGCTTCTATTGATGGAGCAGCTCAGGTGAGGTGGACGACGCCGCGACAGGAGCAGGATAAACCACACAAAGTTTTCTTCGACACCTACGTGTAACTAAAGTAATTTTGTAAGGGCTCCTTTGGCTTGCAGGATTCTAAAAACACAGGGATAGGAAAGACACCGGAATAGGATAGGAATGCACGTGGGAAGCAGAGCATTTGTAAACACATGATTTCTGTCAACTTGGGTGTTTGGTTCACAGGAATTGGAAGAGCAGAGGAATGCAAAGAAACATGGCTAAATTAAAGTGAAACCATATGAAAGTGTGTACAGTTAGAATGTTATTCTGCCACTAATGCACTTGGTCTTGTTTGGAGGCATAGGATTTTGAAAAGTAGGTCCAAGTGGATGTTTTGCTCCATTCCTTTCAACAAAATGCATGAATAATTTAATAGTAGAGTGTCATAGGAAAATTTCCTATTGCTATGTTTTTCCTTCAGTTTTTCCTTTGAACCAAAATAGCCTAATGGATGGACATGAATGTAGAGTAATAAGTGATGCAACAAGTGCACAACCTCTTTGCCGTAGCCGTGTCGACCTCGGCATCATTGGGTTGGTCGCCGAAGAAGTTGAGGCAAAGGTGACTGTCAGAGGTGTGGAGGAAGATCTGAGGGGTCTGTAGACGGCGTCCAGGGCACTGCTCTGTTGTGATGGATGGTTCCATCGTTGCAGCAGCTGCGGCGAGCCATAAGGCATCGAGGCTGAAGCAGTACAACACAGACATCGTTAATCTCAAGTGGGATTCTAATAGCATCTCCAATAGGTGATGTAAAATACATTACCAAAAAGTAATAGATGTAAAATTTACATCACCAAAAGTCACCTGACTACAACAGATGAGGTAAAAACTGTTGACCCTGGACTTGACTGTCGAAACCGAAATTACTATGGAATCTGAATGTTACTGTCGAAACTGAATGCACTGGTAGCAGAGAGGCACTTCACATGTAGTTTAGGCTGCTCGAGCACTAGTAGTAGAGAAACAATGATCTAAATCAGCTGGCGATCGACGGGGAACACAGTAGCAGATAGTAGTCGGAGCAGTTGCGCCTGGAGGAGCATTTGAACTACAGCCAGAGCAGCAGGCCTTGTAGCTGCAGCAGCCTATGTACCAGCATCAGCAGTGCGAGCGAGAGCAAGAGCAGATGAGCATCACGAGCTAGGGGGAGAGCAGAGTAGCAGCGCGAGTGAGCGAGTGAGGGCCGGAGCAGCAGCAACGTGAGCGAGCGAGTGAGCGAGCGCTGGAGCAACAGCAGCGCGAGTGAGTGAGCGAGAGCCGGAGCAGCAGCAGCAGTGCGAGGGAGCGTGCGAGAGCCGGAGCAGCAGCAGCAGATCCGGCTGGTATGGACACCGCCGCCAAAGGGGCCTCGCGTTGGGGGAGAGTCATCATGGAGATGTCACCCGCGCCGCTAATTTCGCGGTAGCCGTTCCATGGGAGTGCGGGATGGAGGACCGTCGGTGCCGGGAGGTCAAGTTAAGGAGAAGGTATGACGCGATGAGTGCACAACCTCTTTGGTGGCGCCGAGTAGGCCTCGGCTTCGTCCCATAAGTCGGTGATGATGTTGCGGTTCCGATGGAGCAGGTTAAGGCGGCACTATGGGGATGGAGCAGCCGCAATAGACGAGGCGATCATCGGAGCAGCTCCTTGGAGATGGAGGACGGGGCGGCTGAACAGGCGGGACGAGGGATCCTCATCCGGGGAGGTGGATGAGGGACATCGAGCTGTTGCGGTGGACGACGTTGTTGGGGAAGAGGCTCCGGCTGGGCAGCGGTGAGGTGGCGAACGGAGGAGGGTGGGGTTTCACGGCTGGAGCAGAGAGGTTATGGCGGCCTGGGATTTTGAATGGGGAAAAGGATGCGATGGGAGGGGGGAACCATGACTTAGGGATGCACTTCTCCAAAATGTAGGGTGTGTTAAGAAAGTACCCCCACCGATTTGAACTAGCGGCCCTTTCGGCTCAGGGTTAGAATGGGGATTTCGCCTGTCGGGATTTGGCATCTGGAGGGAGTTTTCGCGCGCGTTGTAATTTGGGCATAGCAAGGCGCGGGTTGTGAAGGCATGCATTTTGGGAGCACGATAATTGAATTTTTGGGATATAACAAGGCGCGGGTTGAATTTTAGGGACAAGGCTAACGTGTAATATTGTACGTACCAAATCAATTCACACTTCCCTCAACAAAGAAAACGAAAAAAATAAAGCTATTCACACCACACAAAGAGAGAGTCTTGTCCAGTTTTACTGTACAAATGCTATTCAAAGCTACGTATGAATCCATGTTATGTCCAATTAAATTTTTTTGCTGTCTGTATAATTCATGTAACATACTCATACCAACATTTTAGTGCATTCCAAATGTCTATACTGCCACTACAATTCAAACTAGATTTGAATTCATTTCTCTATTTGAATAAGAATCTACAATCATGATTGTTGCCAACTTAAACCATCATTCGTGTATTATCTTAACAACACACCACATGATTACTATAGAGATAGATATCAACTCAAATTCAAATTTTTGAACACACTAAATGTTGAATCCAAATAATAGTACATTTGATGTACTAACTAGATACTCATGATCTAAACCATGTTCCATACGTACACCATGTTTATCACACAAGGTATAGTGCCCCGCCCCCTACATTATGACAAGTATTTAGCCCTGAGCTGCAAAAGCCACACATTATCCCAAATTATAATCAATGTTCTATATATTATATGTACCACTAGCAAGATGCCCATGTGTTGCACGGAACACCAAGATGCATTTGTATGAGTAGTTTATCACGTGGGAGGAAAGGATGAATGAGGGAAGGCCTTATTTGCAAATGTGGAGAGGGGTGTGGGTTCTTTTTTCAAAATTGCTATAGTTTCCTTCCTAACCGTCAGATATAAATTGGACGGCCTATATTGCAGGATGGCAGGCACAACATCATCACCAACATCATCATCACCAACTCTGTTAGTATATTATGTGTGGTATAACATGTTCATAACCACACCATGTGTATCACCGTTATATATATTCATGCATGCATCGGTTTAAAACACTATGATAAATTCTTCAAATATTTGAATTCACTTTTTACAACGAATTATGATCTCTATTCGTCTTTTACATCCACAAAATCCTCTTATCTTTGTAGCTAGCGCTAACTTTCTCTCGTGCATGCACACGCCCGCCTCCCTCTCACCCTGCCTCAACATTCTCTAGCTCCATGGCGCAAATTCGTCCTTTCACTTTAGGTCATTCACCCACGGTGTTTGTAGGCCCCCAGCTCCTTCTTCCCGACACACACCGATCAATATGCCTCTCTAGCCAAGTGTGCCTACCACAAACACAAGCTTTCCCTCTTCTCTTCTCACCGTCCATGTCTCATTCCCGCCCATCTTTTCATCGATATCGTACTCGCACACTCCTCCCCCTTGATATAGTATGCCTCTCGCACCACCTCCTAGATGCATCCCTCTCTCTGTTCTTCTCTTCGGGCCTTATTTGCTTCTAACACATACATGCATGTATACTGATGCGTGCCACGTATGATGCCTTTAGTCTATGTACTGAACTCTGTGTACTGAACTCTATGCACGACCCCTTTTGTATGTTATGCCGACTACTAAGTAGTACCTATCGTGCTCCTTTCGTTATGCATGTTTCATCATGAATGATTCTTGTCTTTGCAAATTTCTCAATGCTGAACTACCCCTGTTATATATTAGCAAGATGGTTAGACCAGGTGGTCGTGGTCATGGTGGCAACGCCCCACCACCGCCTGAGTATATGGCTGGTATGATCCAATGGTTCGAGCCGAACCGCCAGTTCATGGAGAATATGATGGCTCAGTTTCCTTGCCCGAATATGAACCAGCAGCCAGCCCTAGTAACTCTGCAGGATTTCATGCGCCTCAACCCCGTCATCTACCGCATCTCAACTCAGCCTTTAGATGCTGATGAGTGGCTTCGTGATATCACCTATGAGATGGAGTCTGCTGATGTAGCCCCTGCAACTATGTCACCTTTGCTTCCTTCTTCCTGAAGGGACCTGCTGCTCAATGGTGGGACAACCACAGGCGTACTCTGCCAGCTGGAACAATCATCACCTGGCCAGACGTCCAAGCTGCTTTCCGTGCCCGCTTCATTCCTCAGGGAGTCATGGACCGGAAGAAGCGTGAGTTCCACAGCCTCACCCAGGGCAACAAAACTGTGGAAGCTTATTAGCGGGAGTTTTTGGACTTATCCCGCTATGATGAAGAAGACATTGCAACTGATGCTCGCAGATAGGAGAAGTTCAGTGATGGACTACAAGCTGACATCAAGCTTCCACTGCTAGTGCATGACTTTGCCGATTTTGCCACCTTGGTAAACAAGGCCATCAATGTCAAAACTGGTCTAAAGGAACACCAGAACTCTCACAGGCGCAACCGTGACATGGGCTTATCTTCAGGCCCACCCCCGCAGAAGCGTAGGATCTGGATTCCCAACAGCATGTACCATCCAACTGCACCTGCTCCAAGGCAGTCCTATGTTGCACCTCGCCTGCCACCTCCACCATCTAGGCAGCCAAGACTTCCAGCTGCACCACCACGAGCTCCTGTTCCTAACCCCAATGATGGTTTGTGCTTCAAGTGTGGCCGTCTAGGTTACCGTGCTAAGGAATGCAACCAGAACCATAATCAACTGGCCCTTCCCGCAGCTAGACGTTGAAACAATCAGCCCCGCAACAACAATGCCAGGCCTTATGGTCATGTTCATGCCAACCTCAATGATCTGAATGAATCTCAGGACCAGCCTGCTACTGTGATGGGTACACTCCTCGTAAATTCAGTACTAGCTTCCGTTTTATTTGATATAGGAGCATCGCGTTCATTCATGTCAGAAGATTTTGCATTCATGCATGGCATTAAAAGCGAAGACATGAACGCTTCGCTACTAGTACACACCCCTGCAGGCTAATGTCGAACCTCCATGATTTGCAACAATGTCCCTGTTGAAACCAAAGGACTGGAATTCCTTGTGTCTCCCATTGTACTAAAGTCCTGTAGCATTGATCTCATTTTGGGAATGGATTGGTTGAAAGCACATACCACTTCTATAATTTGCGCCACTAAGACCGTCCATCTGCTACACCCTTCCGATGAAATAATAAGCTACAATGCTCGTCTGGTTCAGAATGCCAAGGAAAGGCTTTATGCGTTGAATGCATTGAATGCTACACCACTCGAGGGCATTGAAAACATTCCCGTCGTGCACGAATTCCTTGATGTCTTTCCTCAAGAACTTCCAGGGATTCCCCCATGCTAGAGCTGGTGAATTCATCATCGACTTCAAACTAGGCACCACTCCTATAGCCAAACAACCCTACAAGATGCCACCGCATGAACTCATTGAGCTTAAGGAGGAAATCGACAAATCTCTTCGAAGTGGTTTCATTCACCCAAGTTGCTCTCCTTGGGGAGCACCTTCTCTCTTTGTCAAGAATAAGGATGGGACAAACCGATTGGTCCAAGACTACCATCCTATTAAGCAAGCTACCATTCAGAACAAATATCCTCTTCCTCGGATCAATGATCTGTATGATCAACTGGCTGGTTAATTAGTGTTCTCTAAACTTGACTTGAAGTTGGGTTACCACCAGCTCCGTGTTCGTGAAGAGGATATCCCAAAGGCCGCATTCGTGACTTGCTATGGTTCATACGAGTACACCGTCATGTCTTTCGGCTTGACCAATGCTCCATCAACTTTCTCTCGTCCGAAGAACTACATGTTCGTGGAATACCTCGACAAATTCGTCATGGTTTATTTGGATGATATACTTGTATATTCCAAGAATAAAAAAGAACATGCTGAACATCTTCCTCTTGTTCTGGAAAAGCTTAGAGAGCATCAACTCTATGCTAAGTATTCCAAGTGTGAATTCTGGCTTCCCGAAGTAACCTATCTTGGGCATGTCATCTCCAAGGATGGTATTGCCGTCAACCCCGAGCGAGTTCAAGCTATTCTCGATTGGACTCCTCCAGAGAATGTCAAGAAAGTCAGAAGTTTTTTCAGACTCGCCAGGTATTGCCGTCGATTCGTCAAGAACTTCTCCAAGATTGCTAGACCTCCGACTAACCTATTGCATAAGGGCGTCAAGTTCCCATGGACAGAAAAATGTTAGGAAAGTTTCCAGGCACTCAAGGACAAGTTGACTTATGCCCTAGTGCTTGCTCCACCTAATACTAAGAAGGACTTCGTCATTTACTGCGACACTTCCCCTCAAGGACTAGGCGGTGTCCTAATGCAAGAGTGCAGAGTGATTGCTTATGCCTCTCGTCAACTGCGCCCTCACGAAGAGGAATACCCAGTTCACGACCTTGAGCTTGTGCTGTTATACATGCACTAAAACAGTGGCGACATTACCTTCTCGGTAATCATTGCGAGATCTTCACTGACCACCAAAGTCTGAAGTATCTGTTTACTCAGCCAGACCTGAACCTCCGTCAGCAAAGGTGGATGGAGACTGTAGCAGATTTTAACTTGGGTATATCGTATACCCCAGGCAAGGCTAATGTAATTGTTGATGCCTTGAGCTGAAAGTCATATTGCAACCACCTCCAGGTTCACAAAGTTAAGCCCTCACTTATTGAAGAATTTAGAAAGTTGAACCTCCATATTGTTCCTCCTGGTGCACTCGCTCCCCCTCTCGAAGATTTCCCCAAACTGATCCTCCATGTTGTTCCCGAGGGTTCTCTGAATACCCTGGTTGCTAAACCAGATCTTGTGACACCATCAAATGGATACAGAAATGTGCCGATGAAGTCAAGAGGATTAAACGTTATCTCGCAGAAGAAAGCCCTCATTCTTCACTATTGATGATGCTGGTACTCTGTTCTTCAAAGGTCGCCTAGTGGTTCCGAGTAAGAGGGAAAATCTGGATTTGACTCCAAAATTTATGAAAGAAGCTCATGATACACCTCTGTCTATTCATCCCGGTAGCACCAAGAAGTACCAAGACATTCGTATGAAATTCTGGTGGTCTAATATGAAGCAAGACAATCCTCATTATGTTGGTGAGTGTGACGTTTGGCATCGTATCAAAGTTGAACATCAAAGGCCTGCTGGAACTCTGCGACCTATCTCTATTCCTGAATGGAAATGGGACCATGTTGAAATGGACTTCGTCACTGGATTTCCCAAGTCGCAGGAAGGTAATGATACTCTTCTTGTCGTCATTGACCGGCTTTCTAAAGTTGCACATTTTCTGGCTATTAAAGAAACGATCAATGCTAGTCAGCTGGCAACCCTCTACATGTCTAGAATTATTTCACTTCACGGTATTCCACTGGTTATCAGTTCAGACCGTGCAAGCTTATTCACTACAAGATTTTGGGAAAGTTTCCAAGAAGCTATGGGGACTCATTTATCTTTCAGCACTGCTTTTCATCCTCAGTCGCACGGGCAAGTTGAATGCATCAACCAAGTTCTCAAAGACATGCTTCGAGCTTGTGTTATTTCCTTTGGCAAGAAATGGGAGGAATCTCTCCCGTATGCCGAGTTCTCTTATAATAATAGCTATCAAGCTAGTCTGAAGATGGCCCCCTTTGAAGTGTTATATGGACGAAAGTGTTGAACCCCTCTGAACTGGTTAGAAACTGGGGAACGTCCACTCTTCGGTCCGGATATTATCCAACATGCCGAAGAACTGGTGTGCATTATTTGCGAGAATCTCAAGACTGCTCAGTCACATCAGAAAAGTTAGTATGACCGTCATCATAAAGACATGGTCTATCAACCTGGCGAAAAGGCTTATTTTCGAGTCACAGCAATGAAGGGTGCTCACCGCTTCAGGATCAAGGGCAAGCTAGCTCCTCGCTATATTGATCCTTTCACTATTCTAGAAAGGCGTGGAAAAGTGGCATACCAACTGGAGCTTTCGCCGAACCTTTGTCGGGTTCCCAATGTGTACCCCGTGTCACAACTCCGCCGCTACTTCAAGGACCCAATCCGAGTAGTGGATCACGAAGTGCTCGAGTTGCAACAGGGCCTTTCCTATACAGAACATCCGGTCCACACTCTCGAACAAGATGAACACCGTACACGTCAGAAGGCGATCAAGTTCCTCAAAGTCTAGTGGTCACATCACTCTATAGACGAAGCCAATTGGGAACGCGAGGATCGTCTGTGCGAAGAATACCCTGCACTATTTCCTTCTACCTCCTAAATCTCGGGACAAGATTTCTTGTAGTGGAGGAGAATTGTAACGCCCGGATAATTATGCTACAGTGAACCTGTGCTAATGATGCCACATGACCTCTATTACTGTTGCTAATCTCGCGTTAGTTCAAAACGATTCAAATTCAAATATGAATTTTTGACAAACATCAAAAGTTTTCAAACATTAGAACTAAAATGTGCGGAGTGTGCCAATTAATGCATAGGTAACTATGGTGAAGTAACCACGTTTTTAGAAAATGCTTAAATACTCTAAAATGAATAAAACAACAAAAGGAAAAATAAATAAAATAAAAAAAGAAAAACGAAAAAAAACTAAAATAAAAAGAAAAGCCCCCCCCACTGGGCCAACCGGCCCAGCTGGCCACCAGGCTGGCCCAACCGATGCCCCACTCCCCCTCCATATCCCCCCGGGGGAAACCCTAACCCATCCACCCCCACTTCCACATTCCCTCTTCCCCCTCCCAATCCGATATGGATCGGGCCAGATCCCCGTCGACCCTCGCCTCTACGCCTGAGGCCACCACGCCTCCCAGCGCTAACCGCCGTCGCCGACCACCGTTGTCGCACGGGATCGCCATCCCCGTTGTCCTCATCTCCTTGCCGGATGTGACCCCGTCCTGCTCCTCGAGCCTGCCGCCTTAGTCCCTACGCCCCGCCATGAGCTCCCTCCCTCTCGCGTCTCTGACACCGCGCATCCCCGCGCGCTCACCGTACGCCTTGCCCACCCCTCGCTGACCTCACCCATCCCGCGTCTCCTCACGCGACGCATGCCGCCGCTCGTCACGCCGCAACCACCCCATCGTGCTCAACGCCTCTGCCGTGGCCTCCCCGCCCGACAGCCCATTTGCCGCCCGCTGCTCGCAGCCCACCTCGTTGCCCGTGCACAAGCGCTCGTGCGCGCCACACTCTGGGCGCGCTCCCCTACAACCACGCCGTCCATGGTCGCGCCCCTCGCATCCGGCCACCGCCCCTTGCTATCTCGCTCCGCCCAGCCACCCCGCGCGGCTCGCCGTCACTCTGTGGTGCAGATTCCGCTGCCGCAGCGCTTCGCTGCCGACCCGCCACTTGCGACCCTGGCCCCGTGTGAGGCTCACGCAATGTTCGCCGCCGTCCGCCGCTCGCCACCACCTCCAGCTAGCTACCGATGCCCGAGCGCCCATAACCCGCCCATGGCAGCGCCCGGTAAGGCCCTTTGGGCCACTGACTAGGGAGCCCAGTCCCCGGGAACGCAAAAAAGAATTTAAAAATAAATAAATAATAAAAGAATAAATATTGATTAATTAATTAAAGGATTAATTTACTTAATTAATTTTGTTTAATAAACATAATCACTTAGTTAGTCTATTTAACATGTTTAGGTAACGTGTGTTAATGACAGCAGGACCCACATGTCAGTTTGACCTAGTCCACACCCTTGTTGACTGCTGACGTCATGCTGACGTCATGCTGATGCAATAATGCTAATTTTCGAGTTAATTTGGTAATAATAATTTAAAAATTATTTAAAATTTTGAAAAGTAATATAAAATAATCTGTAGCTCGGATGAAAATAATTTGCACATGAAAGTTGCTCAGAACGACAAGACGATTCCGAATACGCAGTCCGTTCGTCTACCACACATCCCTAACATAGCGAACATGCAAAAATCCACCTCCGGCTCATCTGTCTGAAAACGTCAAACACTGGGAATACTTTCCCAGATGTTTCCCCCCTTTGCCGATATCACCTACTACCGTGTTAGGACACACCTAGAACCACTATTTTCTTTGTCATGCATCGTCATGCATCTGTTGCAATGTATTCATTATTTCTTCCCCCTCTTCTCTCCGGTAGACTACGAGACTGACGCCACTACTACCCCGATCGACTACGATGTTGACGACCCCTCCTTGTTGACAGAGCAACCAAACAAGCCCCCCTTTGATCAACCCGATATTGCCCATTCCTTCTCTCTGCTTCTTGCATTAGAGTAGTGTAGCATGTTACTACTTTCGGTTAATCCTATTCTACTGCATAGCCTGTCTTTGCTACTACTGTTGTTACCTTTACCTGCAATCCTAAATGCTTAGTGTAGGATGCTAGTTTATCATCAGTGGCCTTGCATTCTTGTCCACCTGCCATGCTATACTATCGGGCTGTGATAACCCGGGAGGTGATCACGGGAATATGCTATGTATACTACACATGCTACATGTTGTGACTAAAGTCGGGTCGGCTTCTAGAGTACCCGCAAGTGATTCAGATATGGGGGCTGAAAGCACAGGTGGTTCCATCCAGGTAGTGGTTGACCTGGGTTCCCAACGGCCCCCGAGTGTTACTTTGAGGCGGAGCGACAGGAAAGGTTGTGACCACCTAGGACATAGGTGGGCCTCGTCCCTGGCCGGCGTCCGCGGATACATCAAATGACACGCTCAATGAGATCTTGGTATTTGATCTAAGTTGGGTCGTTGACCTTATACGCACTAATCGCCATGTGGGACAAGATATGGGCAACCGGCTCGTGGTATCAGCCAAAGCCTTCTAGATGTCAGCGAGTGAGCAGCGCGCGCCGGATTGGACTGGAACACCTGCTCTTGTATTACAGAGGCTAGCTCTGCTTCCGGCCGCCCTTGCAACATGCAGGTGTGCAATGGGCGATGGTCCCAGACACATATGCGCTTAGGATTTTGACCGGCGTGCTGACCACTCCGTTAGGCCTAGGTAGGGCTGCGACGTGTTGATGACCACTCCGTTAGGCCTAGGTAGGGCTGCGACGTGTTGATCTCCCTAGGCCAGACATGACCCAGGAAAGTGTTCCCAGCCAGAGGGATCGGGCGTGTCGGGTAATTGGTGCACCCCTGCAGGGAAGTTGATCTATTTGAATAATCGTGTCCACCGTAACATGATGACCTGGAGTTGTACTTCGACCTTATGACAACTAGAGCCAGATACTTAATAAAACACACCCTTTCAAGTGCCAGATACAACTCGGTGATCACTCTCTCTCAGGGCGACGAGGAGAGGATCGCCGGGTAGGATGATGCTATACGGTAATACTTGGTGAACTTACCAGCTGCTCTCTTCTACATGCTTCAAGATGGAGGCTGCTAGAAGTGTTGTCTTTGATAGGACTAGCTATCCCCCTCTTATTCTGGCATTCTGCAGTTCAGTCCACCGATATTACCCCTTTATAAAAATACCAATGCATATGAAGAGTAGATCCTTGCTTGCGAGTACTTTGGATGAGTACTCACGGTTGCTTTGCTCCCTCTTTTCCCCTTTTCCTTTTCTTCTCGGATGCCGCAACCAAACGCTGGGCCCAGGAGCCAGACGCCACAATTGATGATGATTCCTACTATACTGAGGGTGCCTACTATTACGTGCAGGCCGGCCGACGACCATGAGTAGTTAGGAGGATCCCAGGCAGGAGGCCCGCACCTGTTTCGATCTGTATCCACTACAAAAAAACACTTCCATGATGATATGTGTTTTCCACAGTAGGTTACGCTTTTTTTCATGCATGTACATCCATGACGATTTTATGACAGAATCAAGATAGTAATACCTATGCTGTCGTAGAAGTGTTCCATGAAATTACCAAAACTATCATCACGGAAGTGTCCACTTCCATGACGATAAATCGCGCGTCATGGAAGTTCTTTCATCAAGGGTGACCGACACATGGCATCCACCGTAACGGGTCGCCGTTAAGCTATCGGGACCGGTTTTGGCTCCGATAACCCGCTAACAGCCACGACCAATGGGGATTTTCCACGTGTAATTTTCTCATTGGCCGGAGGAACCACATGTATGCTCACCGTTGGGACAGATGTCATCCACTCATTGGACGGAAGACGCCTATGATACGTCGACACGTGGCACGACCCAACATAGGCCCATTTCGGTGAGAAGGTCGGCCCGTTTGACTTGGTCAAAAGGTAGAGGGCCGGCCCACGGAAAGCCTGTTAACGACATGTTTGCATATAGCCCATTTATAGCCTGCTAACTCACGGCCCGTTACGGCCTACCGGAATTAGGCCCAGTAGCATCGTCTGGGCCATCCAATATGATTCCAGCCCGTTGTAACTTCCGGCCCATGTATGACCCATGACGTCTTTCAGCCCATATGAGTCCCTTTGTAACTCTTGGCCCATTAACAGCCCATGGTGAAACCGACCCATTATTCCATTGGGCCGTTTCCAGCCCGTGTTACCTTTCAGCCTTCTCGGGGCCCATTTATTCTTGGGCTCAGTTCCAACATTCGGTTACTTACGGCCCGTTAATGTCCTTTTCTGCTTGTGGGCCAAATTCAGCCCGTGGTTACAGTCGGCCCGTTTGTGTCCCGTTAATCCGTTGGGCCATTTTCATAGCGTCATTAAATATGGCCTATTAATGGCCTGTTATGGTCAGGCCCTAAAACATACGATTTCCACTCTAGCCCGTTTACGGCCCATTTGCGGACCGTTATTGGTCCACGAATAGTATGGCCCATGTTTGGCGAAACGATTATACGACCCATACAAGGCCTGTAGATTAGACGGCCCATGGAAGGCCCATGGATCCTACGGGTGGTAGAAGGCCCATGTATCTTACAACCCGTAGAAGGCCCATTGATCGTACGACCCGTAGAAAGCCCATGGATCCTACAGCCAATAGAAGGCCCATGGATCGTACATCCCGTGAGGGTAGCCAGACCATGGTTACAACAGACCGTGTGTTGCCATGGTTATTGTGGCCTAGTTATAAAAATAGGTTATTTTGGCCACTAGAAAAAAAGAGGAAAAAGAACTATAGTGACTACAAGAAAACAACTAAACAAGACAATAAGGAAATAAATAAGCAAGCAACTAACGCTGGGCTATTATGGCTATTACACAAATTACATCCACTGGGCATCAAAGTTCGCCACCAGTGCAAATATAGGGAACAAAGCAGCATATTACATACACCGGCCGTCTAAATTGCCCAGTAGTGCACATAAATGCGGAAGTAAAACAAGTCCATAACTGAAACAACTTCATAAGAGCTCAAGAAAAGTTATCCTGGGTATCCACCTTGCTGGCAATAAGCTTGCAAGCTTAATAGCTTTGTCCTGTTTGGCGCTAAAATCCTCCAACGCTTGCTGTTGCACCAGAAAGTATGCATCTGAATGCTCCAGGGACTTCGCAGTCCTTCGTCTTCTTGTCACGGCACAACTGATCGATGTCTTTCAGCTTGTAGTTGAGACTCAAGAAACCGAATGGATTTAGACAGTGAGTTTGAATAGCTTGTGCAAGCGGTAGTGGCCAGTAACTCAAACACTAAACCAAGACCGGACTATGGGGTTGTCTCACTATATTCAAGATAGTTTTCCTTAGTTGTTTTATCGGATTTGTTGGAGACCAACAAGGATGTCTCACTATCCTGGACCCTATCTGCATTACGTCCTTTACCATTGTTTAATAAGGCACTCTTCCCCAATATTCTGTCAGCATTCTAAAAGAAGAAACAAGCAGACACATAACAGGTTTAGCATCTACTAGTATATGGAACTCATTTGGGTGAACCAGTTCATTAGTAAGGTGGACAGGATTAAACTACCAAGTCTTCTATTGCCATGTAGTACATAATAAAAGCATCAAAAAAACATATATCTATGTCCTATGGTCACTGCATTGTGTAGCCAAATCAAAATAGAGACACGGATCAAATCATATCAGTTCAAGATAAAGCAGCACTGAAAGAATACAAAGCGTGGGAAACTACACGACACAACAAGATTTCAGATGTGTACCACGGGTCTACATGTACAACAACACTATTGGCTCTATTGTGATGCAAGTAATGTGCATGATATGAGAAGTCAACTGTATACTGTAAGTGCATCTAGTGCCCCTTAGTGATTTTGGTGTATTGAAGACTTATAGGTTAAGGGACTAATATGTTTGTGAGTGTACACAGGCTCTAAAGTCAATGAGGAGTTTGATATTTACAGTGAAAGTCGACCCCTAAAAATGAATGTTTTCGGCTAAAGACTTTGGTTCTCCTAAAGACTTTGAAAGTGAAGAAATTGGTGTGATCTGAAGACTTCGATATTCATGCGAGGAATCTGAAGCGTGAAGAATTTTGTTTTCATAGTTTCATTTTCTCTTTCTTGAGTCATAGAAAACACCGTACTGTTAAAGGGGGTCGAGGTAATACTAAGGAAACAGATTTCCAAGGGATGCTCATCTCAAAATCCTACACCTACCCAATCCTTCGAGTGAAGCCATTGGAAATCTCATATCAGTTCAGTCAATTTCTTCAGTGACAGACACGAAGATCTTCTGGTCTCTGAGGACTTTGTTCTGACTAAGGAGTTAGGAACTTGCCAGTGCGAATATCCTACACAACGAGGAACTTGATAGCCCTGAGGAATTCGAACCACAAATCCGACCATTGCTGTGACACGCGCCAACTATTCCAAAATATCCTACCACCTAACGGTCATATTAGACAAGGGCATTTATGTCTTATCATGTGGGGCTGCTCCCTAGGTTATAAATAGCCCCCCCTACAACCATTAGCTGGTTGGCTGCTCCGAGAGAAACTAACACTTGTCATTTGAGAGCATCCCTTCCTCCGAGGACTTTGAGCGAAAATCATCAAATGAGGAAAACCCAAATCCCAAACCCAATCCTACAAACCCCAAAGTGATTGAGCATCACCGAAGAGATTGTTCCTGTGTGGAACCGACACTTGTTACCTTTGAGGACTGTGTATCCTCCAAACGATTAGGCGTCATGGTCTGAGCATCCAAGATGAATTGTGGATTGCCGAGTGACCAAGTCTGTGAAGGTTTGGAAGTCACCTGTGAAGACTTACCACTACTGTTGGGCGAGGTCCGTGTGATCTTATCTCAAGGAGAATATGGTGAGGACTGTCTGTCCGGGACTGTGTGTCCTCGAGTTTAAATACTCAGCCGCTCCAACCAGATGTACAACCGTCACAGCAGTTGGAACTGGTCTACCAAATCATTGTCTTCACCAAGCCAACTGGTTCTATTTCCTCAACCCTTTCATTTCCTCAGTTATGTGTTGATGTACCTGTTCATTACTGTTTGCAGACTTTGACTGAAGACTTTCTCTAATTCCTCAATCCTATTTCTTCAGTCTGTTTGTCTTCATCCTGCTTATCCCGTGTTTACGCTTTCTGTACTCTGTGTTTGTCTTTCATTTCATCATGATGACTATGTTGTTACTCTGTTTTGCTTATACCTGAATACTTATTCTGCTGAAAGTAGTTCTTCGCTTAGGAATTTCCTCACCTTGAAGTTCCTCAGTGAAGAATTCATAAAAATCACCTATTCACCCCCCTCTAGTCGACCTAATGCACTTTTAATTGGTATCAGAGCAAGGTACTCCCTTATTCTGTGTGATTTTGGTTTAACCACCTAGAGTCTTAGTTATGTCAACTGCAGGTATGATCAAGGTCTCGTCTGGGTGTCCTACCTTTGATGGGACGGACTACCCCTACTAGAAGAATAAGATGCGTATGCATCTTGAGGTAGTTGATAACGATCTCTGGTACGTTGTGGAAAATGGTGTTCCCTCAGTCACTCCGTCTCTGAATGCTACTGATGTGAAGAGATTCAAGCAACTTGATTCTCAAGCAAAGAATATCATATGTGGCCATCTGAGCAAAGGTCAATACGGCAGAGTGAGTGCACTAGAAACTGCTAAGCTAATTTGGGACAAGCTGTCGAAGGTCAACGAAGGAGTCTCAACTCAACATGACTCCCGAGTTGATGTTCTTCACAATCTCTTCAACCACTTCAAATGACTCGACAACGAAAATGTTCAGCAAACCTTCGATCGCCTCACTGACATCTCAAATGAGCTTCACGCACTTGGTGCCACTGATATCACCGATCATGAGGTGGTGAAGAAATTGCTGAGATTACTTGACACCTCATTTGATACCCTTGCACTGATGATTCAAGAATGAGCTGATTACAAGTCACTTGATCCCGCTAATATTCTTGAGAGGCTAAACACTCATGAGTTCCAGCTTGCTCAGAAGAGAGATCTCTATGGACCGAGCTACGGAAGATCACGTGCACTGAAGGCCAAGGCAGTATCTGAGTCCAAAGCTGAGGATTCTGGTAGCAGCCTTGGTGATCCTGAAGAATTGAGCCAGGAGCTAGCAATGCTCGTGAGGAAATTCCAGAAGTTCTCTCGCCGCGGCCGTTTTGGAAAGTCTTCAAGAAATGATGATTCCTCATCCCGTGACTAGAAAAAGAGAACTTGCCACAAATGCAAGAAACCTAGTCACTACATGTCTGATTGTCCTCTGTGGGAAAAGGAATCAAAGAAGAAGAAGTACAAAGATGACGATTCTGATGACTCAAAGAAGAAGAAGAAATCTTCAAAGCCTTCATCATCAAAATCCTCAAAGTCTTCATCTCATAAGAAGAGCAGTTCCAAGAAGGCCCGGGCATTCATTGGCAAGGAAATGGACTCTGAAGCGGAATCTGAGGATAATGTGGAAGAGGAGGAATCTGAGGAATCTGACTCTGGTGTGGCTAGCCTAGCCCTCGCTACTGCCTACGTCAGCAAGTCCATCTTCAAAACTGAAGAAAATGACTGCCCCGACTTGCTGACAAGGGCAACGATGACTATGCTCCCACCTATTGCTTCATGGCAAAAGGTGCCAAGGTACTCAAACATTCCCCCTTTGACTCTAGTGAGGATGAATCTAATGACAATCTTAAGACTAGCTATTCAAAACTTGCAAAAAATAGCTGATAAACCACAGAAGGCTTTAGAAAAGATTCAAAATCAACTAGACAGAATCGATGACCTATTGGGTGAGGAATTGAATCAAACTAAGACTCTGACAGATAATCTTCAGAGACTTCAAACTCGGTTTGACAACCTTCAAAATCATCATAACACTCTCTTAACTGATCACAAGAAGCTTTCTTATGAATTTCTTCAGAGAAAGCAAGATCTTGAGAAGTTAAAAGCGAGTTATGAAGATCTTCAGAAGGAAAACGATTCATTGCTTGCTCAACAGATCATTTCCGCTCAGGAAGAATTTATTCCACCATGTCTTAAATTGATTGAGCGTGAATCTGCTAAGTCATCGCCTGAATGTTCAAATGCTTCTCTAGCTGCAAATTCTTCAACTGCCTCTATGGTTACAAATTCCTCATATGAGGATACCACATGTATCACTGACGATAATGCAGGGCTGAAGGAATTGTATGTGACAGGCATTTACAAAAGCCTCAAAGGGCATCAGACTCTATGTGACGATAATGCAAGGTTGTTAAAATTGTAGATGTGCAGTTCGATGAAACTAATGGCTCGCAAAGAGAGCACCTACCTCCTGTGCTATATGAAATGTCACTTGAGGAATCCATCAAGTTCAAACCTACTGAGGATGTCATCCCTACCGAAGAATCTGCTGAAGAATTCATTCCTGATCGTGAAGAAAATCATGCTAGTGCTGCTGAAGAAACTGGTCATGAAGAAACTGCTGGGCCTAAGCAAAGTCGTCAACCCGCACATCCTCACATTGCAAACGAAGTGCAAGTTGAGAAGATCATCGATGACATTCGTGCACCAGGTCCCCTCACACGCTCAAGAGCTTCACATTTATCTAACTTTTGTGGGCATTTTTCATTTGTCTCTATAACCGAGCCCACTAAAGTAGATGAAGCATTCATGGAATCTGAGTGGATTCAATCCATGCAAGATGAATTGCATCAATTCGAGCTCAACAATGTGTGGGCACTTTTCAAGCGACCAGACCCACACAAGCACAACATCATCGGTACCAAATGGATCTACTGCAACAAACAAGACGAAAATGGCCTCGTGGTGAGGAATAAGGCTTGTCTTGTAGATGAAGGCTACACACACGTTGAAGGAATTGATTTAGATGAAACTTTTGCACCTGTTGCTAGACTTGAGGCTATTTGTATATTGCTTGCTTATGCTAACCATCATAATATCATCTTACAACAAATGGATGTGAAAAGTGCATTCCTCAATGGTAAGCTTGAGGAAGAAGTATATGTTGCTCAACCACCAGGTTTTGAGGATCCAAAAATTCCAGATCATGTCTACAGACTCAACAAGGCCCTCTACGGCCTCAAGCAAGCACCTCGGGCGTGGTATGACACATTGAAGGAATTCCTCATGAAGAAAGCTTCAAACCCGGTTCACTTGACCCAACTCTTTTCACCAAAACATATGATGATGAATTTTTCGTGTGCCAAATATATGTTGTTGATATTATCTTTGGCTGTACTAACCAGTGTTACAGTGATGAACTTGCGTATATGATGAGTAAAGAATATCAAATGTCTATGATGGGAGAATTGAAATTCTTCTTAGGTCTTTAGATTCGTCAACAATACAATGGCATATTCATATCTCAGGATAAATACCTCAAGGATGTGTTGAGGAAATTCGGCATGCAAGATTGCAAAGGCGTCAAAATTCCTATGCCCACAAATGGCCATCTATGCACTGATGAAAATGGTAAAGACTTTGATTAAAAGGCATACCGCTCCATGATTGGCTCTTTATTGTACCTATGTGCATCTAGGTCGGATATTATGCTTAGTGTTTGCATGTGTGCCTGATTTCAAGCTACACCGAAGGAATCACACCATAAGGCTGTGAAGCATATTCTTCGATATCTAGCTCACACACCAACACTTGGATTATGGTATCCCAAGGGCTCTTCCTTTGATATCATTGGATATTCAGACTCTGACTATGCTGGCGATCGGGTGGACTGCAAGTCAACGTCAGGCACATGTTATTTCCTCGGACGATCCTTGGTATGTTGGTCCTCGAAGAAGCAGAACTGCATATCACTCTCCACTGCAGAAGCTGAGTACATTGATGTTGGATCTTGCTGTGCTCAACTACTATTGATGAAGCAAACACTCAAGGACTATGGCATTAATGTGAAGAATGTGCCACTCTACTATGGCAATGAGAGTGCTATCAAGATTGCTCACAACCCAGTTCAGCAATCGAAGACAAAGCACATTCAGATTCGTCATCATTTTCTTCGTGACCATGTGTTGAAGGGCGACATCTCCATCGACCATGCAAGTACTGAAGACCAGCTGGCTGATATCTTCACAAAGCCCTTGGATGAGAAGAGATTTAGCAAGTTGCGGTGTGAGCTAAATATCCTAGAATCTTCGAATGTTCTTTGAAAAGGACACGCATCCTAACACTTATGCTGACTTGATGACTTATATGTGCAACACATGAAGTAACATTTTTCTTCAATCAATGAAGACTAACCCTCTAAGTGTGAAGAAATTAATGAAGAAACTGATTCTCAGAACCCTCCGAGAATTGTACGCGGTGTCTGAAATCAGCTTTCTTATACGGTGGGTTACGCCACGAACCAAAGTTGAAAATCTTCAACTTGAGTTTTTCTTCATTTTTGAAATTACTCAGTTTTTCAAATTCTTCAACTTTGCATTGTCTTCACTCTTTCCGTCATTGTTCTTCATTTGACTATATATATATATATATATATATATATATATATATATATATATATGAGTTTATGTCCTCTAGAACATTCACTTATTGCTAATTCTTCAAGTTGACTTTTCTGCTAAGTGAATGTGATCGGACACTTCCCCCTCTATGCTAAACTCAACCTAGTATGTTCACAAATTCTTCATGTGCGTTCTATTTGAAACTGGTTCAAATTCTTCGCTATGTCCTTGTCAGCTGAAGAAATTGTGAACGACACTTTAAAATATTCTTATCTGAATTTTCAGCTTTTGCCGCTCAAACTGTTACACATTCCATGGTATACTTATCTATTCACCCACGATCTCACACGATCTCCACCTCTCAGTACGTGGGTGACACATGTCGCGCGAATGAGAAGGGTCAGGGGCACGTTCATCCAAATTCTTTCGGCAAACAGTTTTTCACCTCCGCTATAAATACTCCCTTCCCTTCCTCATTTCACCTTTACTCCGCTCGACCTCACTCCCTCGCTCGAGCTTATCAAGCCCTAGCGCCGCCGCTACCTCCACCATCACCAGTGAGGAAGAGCTTCACTGCCTCGACCTTGTGGCCGTCGTACTCGCGCTGGACGCGGAAATCTTCCCTCCGCCGCCCGCTGTAGACGTCTTCCTCCGCCAAGTTAGGGCGTGGAAGATCCGAGAGGATGAAATTGCAAATCTACTCTTCCAGTTCGTCGTGTTCTTCATCAAGGGTAATTAAAAGTTACTTTTACCGAATTTATTCTACTGATGGTTTTCATCAAATCTTCAAAAGGTGTTTATTCCTCAATCTCCACACTCTAAACACCTAGCACAAATCTTCAGTTCTTGATCTATTTCTCTAAGTGACGTTTTTCTTCATGATTCCTCAATTGTGTGAATCTCACGATCCGCACAACTCTGGAACCTAAGACAAAGAACTCTTAGTGAAATTCTTCAAGACACATCGAGTCAATTTCCTCAAACTTGTTCAATTAACAAAACCTTCTGAGAACGCATATGACCTCTCCAAATTCTTCGCACCTATACTCTATTCACAGGTACACATGTCTGCTGCTGAATCACTAGGTTCTCATCAACTTAACTCAGTTGCAACATTCCTCAAAGAAAAGCTGCATACTTCTTCAAGGAACTCGATTGTGCAAATTCCTCAGCTGAAGAAAATGGCAGATGGTAAAAGGCCTCAGAAAGGAGGAAAGAAGCTTGAAGTTAATACTGCTTTTGAGATCCCTGTGGACATCTATGCAGGGTACTGCATGCCTGATGAGGCAACTCATGGCAAGGAGATGAAGAATGAGCGCAAAGTGCGCATTCAGAGGATTGAAAGAAGATGGGCAAGAGAGTGGAGGGAGTACAGATATGTCACTCCCAAATACATGAAGAAATTTGCTCTTAACCCTCCATGCTCAAGACCTCCTATGGCACCTGGCCAAAGAGCTGACCCAACAAGCCTTAAACGTGGTGAGGATTATGCTGATGAATGGGCCAGGCAGCAAGCTAAGTTGGCCAAGCAGGCCAAAGAAGCAGTGAATAAATTTAATGAGGATTCTGCCGCCGCTGCTGCCGCTGCTGAGGCTTCTTCAAGCAAGAAGGCTATGCCAAAGAAGCCAGCCAAGAAACCACCTTCTTTAGCAATGCCCTCAAGGCCAAGTTCTTCTTCAATGCCCTCTCGGCCAATCTCCTCAGTGCCACCAAGGCAATTTCCTCAAGCTACCCCAGTTACTCAAGCTACTCAAATTCCTCAGGTTTCAAAACCCTCAGCTCCTCCGGCAAAGTCCTCAGCACCCATGCATCTCACCACGTGCCAAAGGACCATTGGCATATCAATTGCCTCAGGAGCTTCAGCAAGTTCTTCAGCTCATCCTTCATCGACCGGTCCCACTCTGCTGAAGACCAAGGCCACTGCTAGACGAGGCACTAGACCAAGTCCTCACAAGAAGCAGGTGGTCTTTCAAAGTCCGTCTGATGATGAAGCTGATGATGATGAATTAGCTGATATCATCAAGGACAGATAGCAATGGGCCGCTAGAGCCAAAGGGAGTGTTGTGCCCCTTCTACTAGATCCGAAGAAGATCCTCGATAACATCGATCTCTGGCACAAAGATCCCAATGCTCCAATGCTAGAGTTAGGCCTCACTCCTGGACAAAGTCACATGGTGACGACGTTCTTTGCTGAAGAAAAGTGGAAGTATGACCAAGCCAGAGTGGCTAAGAAAGCGCAGTACAAGAAGCATCGCTATCTAAAGGAAAATGTCCTCAGTCTTTCGCCTGAGCAGCTCATTGCACTGCAAGCTGACATCAAAAAGCTCAGCGATGAATTTGACGCCTAGAAGGCTGAATGGCAGGGTGCCAAGGTCAGATTCGTCAAGATGGTGAAGAAATTCACTTCAAGTGCTGCTGCTCCTGTGCACACTGAAGTCACTCAGGCTGAAGCATCTGCTCAAGCCACTGAAGGAATTGCCAGCACTACTGATGAAAATCAGGCTGCTGATGAAACTGCAAGCACTAGGGCTGCTGAAGAAATTCCAGCTTCTGAAGAAACTGCCAGGGCAACCACTAGTGTTGCACCTGAAGAACCTGCCAGGCCAGCTGAAGACTCTGTTGCTGCGCCTCAAGAAATTGATCCAACTCCCAGTGCTCCGCCTGCACCAACACCAAGCCCAGTTCTTCCTTCTTCTCTGGAAGTGAAGAAAACCAAAGCCGCAGAGCGTGCTGCTCTGAAGAAGAGGAAAGCATCGGCTGCCACAGAATCTTCGCCCCCCAAGAAGGCGAAGATTTTGACAAGTTCAATGGACAATCCCATTGATGTTGTTCCTCTTCCAAGCATGCCATCAAAGGAGCTTGTTCCTTATGGTGAAGAATATCAGATTCGTGAAGAATCTGCTGAAGAAGATCCCTCTGCTGCTTCCACAAAGCAGATGGATGAAGAAATTGAAGTTGAGACTTTCACTTCAACTCCTCAGGTATCATCGCCAATGCCTCAGTTTACTGCTGAAGAGGCCGACGTTGAAGAAATGGAAGTGGATGAGGATGTGGACATTGGCTGCACCACTCCAGTGATGAACGATGATTTTTGGGATAGTCAACACCCCAACTCTCCTCTGTTCACACCACTACAACAAATTCCTCAGTCCCCAGCACCAAAATAGGTTCAGATGGGCTCTGATGAAATTCATGCCACCCTTCCATTCATGAAGATATTCCAGCCACTAGTGCTGATGAGAATGCTACTGAAGAAATGGAGGCCCAGGCTGCTACTGAAGCAGAAGATATTCCTCAGCCACAGCCGAAGAATCCATTCTCCAAAACTCCGAAGTTCAAGGTTGATGCCTTCTTCAATGAGCATGTATTCTTCACCGATTACAATCCATATGATTCTACTCGTCTGAGGAGGAAGCGCTTCTGGACAACTAGTCAAGCTAATTTCTATTCTTAGTGCTTTTCAATAAGGACAAAGTCTTCGACCAGGAGCATATTCCTCACTTGGATATGGAATAACTTCCTTGCTTGCACCAGTCCTCGCTGCCATTCATGATGCTGGCCTGCTCAATTTGTGCACTGACATATGCGATTGGAATGAAGAACACATTCTTCAATTCTATGCGACGCTGCACATCACAGGCAATGCTGAAGATGTGAACTCATGGGTGTTGGACTGGATGATAGAGAACACACACTATAAGGCACCGACCACTGAATTGCTTCGTGCCATGCCTGTCAGTCCTCCCCCAGAAGGTGCATGTCTCATCTACTCTGAAACTGAGCTGTCAGATCATTTCAAGCAAGTGCTGATGAAGCCATTGAAGCCTGGACAAGCCTCAAGGACCAAATTGAAAGTGCGTTATGTCGACTAGAGGGGGGTGAATAGGCGATTTTTATGAATTCTTCACTGAGGAATTTGCCGGTGAGGAAATTCCTTAGTGAAGAACTATTAGCAGCGGAATAAGTACTCACAAGTAAGCATAACAGAATACAAGCATGGTCATCATGATGAAATGAAGTCTAGCACAGAGTACAGAAAGTGAAATCACAGGATAACACAAGATGAAGACAAACAGACTGAAGAAATTGAACTGAGGAAATTGAGAAAGTCTTCAGTCAAAGTCTTCAAACACAAATATGCTGGTGGCAGGGAAGGAGATCTGAGGCGGCGAAAGACGGTGATGTCATTGTGGTGGACCCGTGTACTCCTCAGGTTCATCTGCTGAGTCAAAGATGGTGATGTCATTGTGGTGGGTGCTGGTGGCAGGGAAGGAGATCTGAGGCGGCGAAAGACGGTCCGGAGTCATAATGTCTGGTTTGGTGGATGCTTCTATTGATGGAGCAACTCAGGTGAGGTGGACGACACCGCGGCAGGAGCAGGATAAACCACACAAAGTTTTCTTTGACACCTATGTGTAATTGAAGTAATTTTGTAAGGGCTCCTTTGGCTTGCAGGATTCTAAAAACGCAGGTATAGGAAAAACACCAGAATAGGATAGGAATGCACGTGGGAAACAGAGCATTTGTAAACACAGGATTTCTGTCAACTTGGGTGTTTGGTTCACAGGCATTGGAAGAGCAGAGGAATGCAAAGAAACATGGCCAAATTAAAGTGAAACCATATGAAAGTGTGTACAGTTAGAATGTTATTCTGCCGCTAATGCACTTGGTCTTGTTTTGATGCATAGGATTTTGAAAAGTAGGGCCAGGTGGATGTTTTGCTCTATTCCTTTCAACAAAATGCATGAATAATTTAATAGTAGAGTGCCATAAGAAAATTTCTTATTGCTATGTTTTTCCTTCAGTTTTTCCTTTGAACCAAAATAGCCATAATGGATGGACATGAATGTAGAGTAATTAGTGATGCGACAAGTGCACAACCTCTTTGCCGTAGCCGTGTCAACCTCAGCATCATTGGGTTGGTCGCCGAAGAAGTTGAGGCAGAGGTGACTATCGGAGGTGTGGAGGCAGATATGAGGAAACTGTAGACAGCGTCCAGGGAACTGCTCTGTTGTGATGGATGGTTCCGTTGTTGGAGCAGCTGCGGCAAGCCGTAAGACGTTAAGGCTAAAGCAGTATAATACAAACATCGTTAATCTCACGTGGGATTCTAATAGCATATCCAATGGATGATGTAAAATACATTACCAAAAATTGATAGATGTAAAAGTTACATCACCAAAAAGCACCTCACTACAACAGATGAGGTAAAAACTATTGACTCTGGACTTGACTGTTGAAACCAAAATTATTGTGGAATCTGAATGTTACTGTCGAAACTGAATGCACTGGTAGCAGAGAGGCACTTCAAATGTAGTTTAGGCCGCTCGACCACTAGTAGTAGAGAAACAGTGATCTAAATCAGTTGGCGATCAACGGGGAACATAGTAGAAGATAGCAGGCGGAGCAGCTGCGCCTGGAGGAGCAGCTGAACTAGAGCTAGAGCAGCAGCCCGTGTAACTGCAGCAGCCTGTGTAACTGCATCAGCAGTGCGAGCGAGAGCAAGAGCAGAGCAGGATCATGAGCGAGGGGGAGAGCAGAGCAGCAGCGTGAGCGAGCGAGTGAGGGCCGGAGCAACAGCAGCGCAAGCGAGCCAGCAAGCGCTAGAGTAGCAGAAACGCGAGCGAGTGAGTGAGAGCCGGAGCAGCACCAGCAGCAGCGCGAGGGAGCAAGCAAGAGCCGGAGCAGAAGTAGCAGATCCTGCTGGTATGGACACCGCTGCCGAAGGAGACTCACGCTGGGGGAGAGCCATCGTGGAGATGCCGCCCATGGTGCTGGCTTCAAGGTAGCCGCGCCATGGGGGTGCGGGATGGAGCACCGCCGGTGCCGGGAGGTCAAGTTAAGGAGAAGGTGCGATGCGATGAGTGTACAACCTCTTTGGTGGCACCGAGTAGGCCTCGGCTTCGTCCGAGGAGTCGGTGATGATGCTGCGGTTCCGATGGAGCAGGTTAAGGCGGCGCTGTGGGGATGGAACAGCCGTGATAGACGAGGCGATCGTCGGAGAAGCTCCTTGGAGGTGGAGGACGGGACGGCTGAACCGGCGGGACGACGGATCCTCATCCGGGGAGGTGGATGAGGGACGTTGTGCTGTTGCGGTGGACGACATCATCGGGGAAGAGGCTCCGGCTGGGTAGCGGTGTGGTGGCGAACAGAGGAGGGTGGGATTCCACGGCTGGAGCAGAGAGGTTATGGCGGCCTGGAATTTCGAATGGCGAAAAGGAGTTGATGGGAGGGGGAAACCATGACTTAGGGACGCGCTTGTCCAAAATGTAGGGTGTGTTAAGAAAGTACCCCCACCGATTTGAACTAGCGGCCCTTTTGGCTCAGGGATAGAAGGGGGATTTCATGTGTCGGGATTTGGCAGCTGGAGGGAGTTTTGACGCGCGTTGTAATTTCGGGATAGCATGGCGCGGGTTGTGAAGGCGCGCGTTTTGGGAGCATGATATCTGAATTTTTGGGACATAACAAGGCGCGGGTTGAATTTTAGGGACAAGCCTAACGTGTAATATTGTACATACCAAATCAATTCGCACTTCCCTCAATGAAAAAAACAAAAAAAAATAAAGTTGTTCACACCAGACAAAGAGAGAGTCCTGTCCCATTTTACGGTACAAATGCTATTCAGAGCTACGTATGAATCCATGTTATGTCCAATTAAATTTTTTTGCTGTCTCTATAATGCATGTAATCTACTCATACCAACATTTTAGTGCATTCCAAATGTCTATACTGCCACTGCAATTCAAACTAGATTTGAATTCGTTTCTCTATTTGAATAAGAATCTACAATCAAGATTGTTGCCAACTTAAACCATCATTCGTGTATTATCTTAACAACACACCACATGATTACTATAGAGATAGATATCAACTCAAATTCAAATTTTTGAACACAGTAAATGTTGATTCCAAATAATAGTACATTTGATGTACTAACTAGATACTCATGATCTAAACCATGTTCCATACGTACACCATGTTTGTCACACAAGGTATAGTGCCCCGCCCCCTACATTATGACAATTATTTAGCCCTGAGCTGCAAAAGCCACACATTATCCCAAATTATAATCAATGTTCTATATATTATATATATAGTACTAGCAAGATGCCCATGTGTTGCATGGAACATTAAGATGCATTTGTATGAGTAGTTTATCTTGTGTGAAAAAAGGATGAACGAGGGAAGGCCTTATTTGCAAATGTGGAGAGGGGTGTGGGTATCTTTTTTCAAGACTGCCATAGTTTCCTCCCTAACCGTCAGATATAAATCGGACGGCCTATATTGCAGGATGGCAGGCACAACATCATCACCAACTCTGTTAGTATATTATATGTGGTATAACATGTTCATAACCATACCATGTGTATCACCGTTATATATATCCACGCATGCGTCGATTTAAAACACTATGATAAATTCTTCAAATATCTGAATTCACTTTTTACAATGAATTATGATCTCTATTCGTCTTTTACACCCACAAAATCCTCTTATCTTTGTAGCTAGCGCTAACTTTCTCTCGTGCATGCACACGCCCGCCTCCCTCTCACCCTCCCTCAACATTCTCTAGCTCCATGGCGCAAATTCGTCCTTTCACTTTAGGTCGTTCACCCACTGTGTTTGTAGACCCCCAACTCCTTCTTCCCGGCACACACCGATCGATATGCCTCTCTAGCCAGGTGTGCCTACCACAAACACAAGCTTTCCCTCTTCTCTTCTCGCCGTCCTTGTCTCATTCCCGCCCATCTTTTCATGGATATCATACTCGCACACTCCTTCCCCTCGATATAGTATGCCTCTCACACCACCACCTAGATGCATCCCTCTATCTGTACTTCTCTCTGGGCCTTATTTGCTTCTAACACATACATGCATGTATACCTAGGTCGACTTTAACTATTTTCCCCACGCATCGATTGACATACCTCACAAGTTATGTCTCTCCTTTCTCCGACCAAGGACGATTGATCTTGCTATGTAGTTACATCTGCTTACCACAACCATATCGTCCCCCCTCATCATTCATGCATGCCTCCTGACCCGTCTCTCACACGCACGTGCACATAAAGGCAGGCATACCCTCTCTTATTGATATTGCAGGCGTGCCCTCCGTTTGTCTAGCAAGCCTCTCCCACCATTTGTGAGAAGGAACTCCACCACCAACCCCTCCGACAATCTAGCTCTGTCTCTCTCCCGACCTTATGCCTCTCCTACACATATGCATGGATGCTGATCGATCTCCCTCAATACATAAGGTAGGTCTCTCTCCTCCTCCACACATATACCACCAATTGTACCTCTATAGTTAGGTCTCTGCCCCCCCCCACACTGATAGTAGAGCGCTGTAGGTAGGTATCCAAGACACAGAGACAAACTGCACCTGTCCCCTCTCACGTTCCAGTAGGCCAGCCACCCCATATATTTGATGTTGGCACACACAAAATAAATTACACTCTTTATCGATCGCGTGCGCGCACACACACACACACATCATCCCTCTCTTCGATTCTATGGATACCTCACGCTGATGATACCTCCACTCTCTTCTCGTGGATAGCCCCCTCTATATATATATGTTATATCCAGGCCTCTATTTCACACACATTGCATATGTTACATTTTTTGATTGAAATATCATCGACACATATTCCCTGTCTATCTCTCAAGCCCCCACCCACCCCACACACACATCGATAGTCGAGCGTTGTAGGTAGGTATCCATGCAAAAGAGACAAATTACACGTGTTCCCTCTCATGTTCCAGTAGGCCAGCCACCCTATATCTTTGACCTGGGCACACACGAATTCGATGGCACTCTTTATCGATCGCGTGCACACACACACACACACATCATCCCTCTCTTCGATTCTATGGATACCTCATGCCGATGATACCTCCACTATCTTCTCGTGGACCGCCCCCTCTATATATATAAATCCAGACCTCTGTTTCACACACATTGCATATGTTGCATTTTTGATTGAAATATCATCGACACATATTCCATGTCTATGTCTCAACACCCTCCCACAAAAAAACGTAGTCATGAACCCACACACTATATCTCTCTACGTTTATATCTCTCTCACACAAACCCACGTAGGTGGTGTACGTACACGAAGAGAATAGGTGCACGTACTCATGCTTCGTGCGCAACCACACCTGCGCGAGTACACGGTGGAGCTCATTTCTGTATGAAATGGCAGCCCACGTGCTAATTTGAGCGTGTGTAGTGGTTGTTTACCTACAGAGGTCATGTACCATGCATGCACGAAACAAAGTTTGACTTGATGCGTCAACGCGTTATTTTTAAATAAAGTTATATCGCTCAATGCCACGTACATAAAATATAAAACGATTTTTATGGAGAAAAAGGTAGTCCGCTCCACTATATACAATGGAGCCTGCCTGCCGGGATTTGATCTCTTTTCAGAGTATCTCACACAAGGCGGCGATGGCCTCTCTCTCTCTTTCTCCGTTGGTCACTGACCCAGCCGCATCCCGCCCGCAGGGGGAAAGGAAGGATAAGCATCGTTTCTCCGTTCGACGGTGCTGAGGCAGCACGTCCCTATCTGCGGTACCCACCGTTCTCTCTGACCAAGCTCTGGTGCGGTTGGTCCTACGCCACTTGCTCATTGCTGCAGTACGGGCAGATCCCGCCTACCGCCGCTCTCCTAGTTACATCCTGACGACCTCCACTCCCCATCTTCCCACGTCGCTGCATGTGGAAAATCTTGCATGTGGATCTTCCCTAGTTCTTTTCCCAAAATGTAGCTCGTCCGGCGTAGTTTCTATATTGCAATCTCGTCCTCACACCGTTTTAGATAAACATAACTGTGCAGTTATCTTCTCTTAGGACAAGGAATATGCTTCTTTTTTTCGTCGTATGTGTCATCAACTGTTATTGGCCAGTAATTGTTTCCTTTCTACCTCTTTTTTGCAAACAAGGCTATCCATTTCACCTCGTTGCTATTGCGACCTTTTGGTGAACTGCACAAATCACTTTTTTCTTAAGAGCGTTTTCTGGAGTTCGACTAAAATGTCACAAGGGCAGCGTCTCTAGATTTTAGTGCGACTGCACAAAAGGAGATTGGTTTTTCTCTATCCTCCTCATCCAACTCCGAGCCTAATCTTCTCCAACTAGTTAGTCTTGAGAGAGACTACAAACATGTCCGGCTTCAATTTATGTGTTTATTGTTTCATCAACAGTCCACTATTATTGTAATCACACTTAATATCTTTGGAACAGGGACGCTCAGCTCTATTTTAGTGGAACTGCACAAAATGATCGGAATGTTGCATGCTCCTGTCAACTACTTTTTTTCCCAACATGCCTTGTTGATTTAGACAGAGCTGGGGGAAAGTTGCTGCCAATGAAAGCATGGATCAATTTTACTTTAACACCTTCTCACAACTTCGTCTTCAACTGTGATGTAAATATTAGCTCTGATCTGCTAATCATTGAGATGCATTAGCAAGGAGGTTAGTTTTTTTCGAAAGAGCATGGATGGCAAGACACACGAAACAAAAGTTGAAAGCTCAGAGCATTGTACAATTTCATGTCCCTGGAAAATTATTTGTATGTGATAACCCACAAGTATAGGGGATCGCAACAGTTTTCAAGGGTAGAGTATTCAACCCAAATTTGTAGATTCGACACAAGGGGAGCCAAAGAATATTTCAAGGTATTAGCAGTTGAGTTGTCAATTCAACCACACATGGAGATTAATTATCTGCAGCAAAGTGATTAGTAGCACAGTAGTATGATAGTTTTCATGATAGCAACAGTAGTAACGGTAACAGTAAGAGTGATAGCAGTGGTATTGTAGCAGTAACGATAGCAGTAGCAACAGTAGTAACTTAGCAAGAACAATAGATGATAAATTTGTAGGCATTGGATCGGTGACTCGTTGGATAATATTCATCATGAGATAGTTATAACATAGGGCGATCGACACTAGTTCAAGTTCATAAATATAATGTAGGAAGGTATTCCGTAAATAGTCATACGTGCTTATGGAAAGAACTTGCATGACATATTTTGTCCTACCCTCCCGTGGTAGCGGGGTCCTATTGGAAATTAAGGGATACTAAGGCCTCCTTTTAATAGAGAACTGGAACAAAGCATTAACACGCGGTGAATACATGAACTCCTCAAACTACGGTCATCACCGGGAGTGGTCCCGACTATTGACACTCCGGGGTTGTCGGATCATAACATGTAGTAGGTGACTATAACTTGCAAGATCGGATCTAGAACATGGATATAAAGGTGGTAACAGAAACGGTTTAGATCTGAAATCATGTCACCGGGCCCAAAGTGACAAGCATTAAGCATGGAAAGTCATAACAACATCAATCTCGAAACATAGTGGATACAAGGGATCAAGCCCTAACAAAACTAACTCGATTACATGATGAATCTCATCCAAATCCTCACCGACCAGCGAGCCTACAAAGGAATTACTCACTCCCGGCAGGGAGCATCATGGAATTGGTGATGGAGATGTGTTGGTGATGACGAGGATCGAAGATGCCTCTCTCCAGAGCCCCAAACGGACTCCAGATCTGCCCTCCCAAGGAACAATAGGGCTTGGCAGCGGCTCTGTCTCGTGAAACGCGATAAGTCTTTCTCCCTGATTTTTCTGGAAATATGGGATTTTATAGTGTCGGTTTGGAGGTCAGCGGGGCCACCAAGTGGAAAGCACCCACGTGGGCGCGCCTGGGGGGCTGGCGCACCCTGGTGGGTTGTGCCCACCCAGGTGCCCCCCTCAGGTCCATCCTGGCTCTAGAAATTCTCTTTTATTGTATAAAAAATCCTCGCAATGTTTCATTCCATTCCGAGAACTTTTATTTGTGCACAAAAACAACACCATGGTAGTTTTGCTGAAAACAGCGTTAGTCCGGGATTAGTTTCATTCAAATCATGCAAATTAGAGTCCAAAACAAGAGGAAAAGCGTTAGGAAAAGTAGATATGTTTGAGACGTATCAGTATAGTACATCAATTATGTTGCCGGAAGCTTGATTGCATTGCCACAAGCCTCTTTAGCATTCGGGTCCTTGTGCCATGAACAAAATTTTACTCCCTCCGTTCCTAAATATTTATCTTCTTAGAAATTTCAAATGGACATATTTTTTAGTGTAGATTCACTCATTTTGCTTCGTATGTAGTCACTCATTGAAATCACTAGAAAGACAAATATTTAAGAACAGAGGGAGTAGTGCACAACCGCATGGGAGACTCAGCCCAGTCGTTGCGCCGCACCTAATAGTGAGTAATGAGCAGTCAAATCATAAGCCCCACCTTTCCCACTATAAGTTGCTCGGAAGAAGGAACCACCAATATGCTCTTCTTTGAATCCACTCATACTACTCCCTCCGTCACTGTTTCTTCAACAATCTCTGGGACCAAGGCGACTAGCGATCGGCCTGAAAAATAGCATGCCTATTACTAGAGGAAATATGGGTACACACATGCATATAGTGCTTCCACCCCGGGTACAAACATGCATGCAGTGCTTCCACCCCGGGTACACACATGCATGCACTTACTCCACTCTGCGTACACACCTACATCGAGAGAAAATTTTGGACTTGATTGTGGTTACCACTCCCTAATTAATTGAGCATTAAACCAAACGCGTCTAACATCTCTCTAGTGGTGGAAATGCATGGAGAGAAATGCATGAGAATGAAGCGCGCCCTGTAAACTTTGACGAAGGGAGGATTAGTATGAAGGTGCAAAACCAAGTATGCGTATGGACAGTCCATTAACGCACTTCCTCTTGGCATATCACTAACATGTGGGACCGGAGTGTGAGCAAACCGATCTCAATTGCGGCTAAATGGCCAACTCGCCGCTCCTTGAGAGAGACAAGGAGCGAGAACAAACAGATGGGCTCGCACGGAGGGAAACATATATTCGAGCATGGTTGATCGATATCATCGTTACATGTTTGATGTTTTTAATAGTACTATTGGGCTGCCATTTTCCGCACTTCTCCCAAAGAAAAGATGTGTACTTTTACTAAAAAAATACACATCCGTGACATTTTGGGCTGAACGAATTTTTTTTGTCATACTTATGACACTTCTGTGACCATAATTGTGACAAAACCCGGTATCATCATAGATGTGGTGGGCTCCTACTTCTGTGACAAAAAATCATGACAGAAAATTCGTCTTGGGCGGGACGGAGACGCAGCTGCATGACATTCTTTGGGCCGTCCATGACAGAAAAAACCGTGGTAGAAGCGAGGGCGAGGAAAATATCGTGGAGTTACCGGTTACGGTGGGTGGTCGGGGGCCGAGTGATGCGCGTTTCTCTCGTACACGTACGCGCGTGGGTGCGAGGCGTTGGGCTCTAACTGAACCCGAGCGAGGCGTTCGCCTACTGAACCCAAGCGATTGCACTGCAGGCTATGCGTCATTGAACCCGAGCGATTACTTCGCTACTGCTGCTAACTGAAGCCGATCGATGCTGCCTCTGGATGAACAGTGAGCATTGTTGGGGGGGGGTTGGATGAACAGTTCCCCGTGGGGGTTGGATGAACAGGACCCCGTGGTGTTGCCACTGGATGAACATGACCCCGATCAATCGAGCCGGTTGGGCTCGGTTGAACAGGACCCCGTGGAGGACTGGATGAACAAGACCCTGTGGAGGGAAGGTTGAATAGTAGCCGGTGGAGGGCTGGTTGAACAGTAGCTGGTGGAGGGCTGGATGAACAGTAGCCCATGGAGGGGTGGTTGAACAGGACCCCGTGGAGAGGGCTGGTTGAGCATTAGCCGATGGAGGAGCGCGTGGTGGAGGCTAGATGAACAGGAGCCCATGGATGAACAGTCGTAGGTGGAGGCTGGAGGAGGTTGATGCTGGATGAACAGTAGCCTGTGGAGGCTAGAGGAGGTCGACGGGGAGATGAAGAGTATCCCGTGGAGTCCTGTTTTGCTTTACGCCACACCCATCCCGATGAACAGGACCCCCGTTTCGACCGTAGCGCTCCAACACAAGTCCGTTTCCTCCGTTTTACGGTACGCCACACCTCTCTCGATCAATAGGACCCTGTTTCGACCGTAGGAGGTCCAACAGAAGTTTGTTTCCTCCGTTTTGCGGTATGCCCTACCCCTCCCGATGAACAAGATACCTTTTCGACCGTGGCTTCCTCTGTTCTGCGATACGCCAGGCCTTGTTTCCATCGGCTGTTTCGTCCAAGCCCTCCTGATGAACACGATGACGCATTCCGTTCCAACCCAGCCGGTTGGCTCCCCATGAACATCACGACACAGTTTCTCCATTTCGACCCAGCCATGTACACGAGCCTTGGCCGTACGTATGCGCGAGTAGGCGTTCGAGACCCCGCCCGCATGTACGTACATAGCCATATTTACTTTCTTGCACCCTGGCCGCTATACGTACGTGTACATGCTACGTGTGCGCCTCTACTATGACACGTGCACGCCTCTACATGGACCAGTATGTGCGTACACGTTCACGACCAGAATGACAACACTATGTACGCTTCGAGCAGGTGGGTCCCGACTGTCAGACACTTCCTTGCGTGCGAATTTGTAGCTGGTGGGTCCCAGCAGTCAGGGGACGAATCGTTTTTTTCTATAATATGGACGCACTTCCTTGTGTGCGAATTTGTAGCTGGTGGGTCTGAGCAATCAGGGGGAGAAAACATTATTTTTCAAGGTAAAAAGGATGTAGTTGCATGCATGCGTCCATGGGCGTGGTGCTTCCCCACTGTCATCCTCTCACGTACAGTCATCTTCCGATGACTCTCGTTTGTTGACCACGTTGACCACACCGTGCTGAGCGCACCAAGGCCGGTGGACGTCGGCGAGGCCCTAGAGTGGTATGACCCGGAGATGGGGAAGACGCGGCAGTGGAGTCACAGATGGAGAGGAGTGGGAAACTTGACTGGTTCGGGTGCGCGGCAGCACTGCCGCCCACGGGAGACTGGAGCAAGAACAGAGGTTGAAGAAGGAGCACGGCTGTTGGATTAACATCCAACGGTCCAGCTGCTACAATCATTTGTTGATTAAGTTAACAAAGCCCCACGTACACATCTGCTTAGTAAGCCCATAAGTCAGCCACCAAATTTGGCGAGTCCCATCTATCATCGGGAGGAATAGTTTTTTTCGCATAACAAGGAGGCACTTCCTTCCGTGTGAAGATAAATCCGGTGGGTCCTAGCTGTTAGGGGGAGGAAACACCTTAGTAAGGAGGAACTTTCCTTGCGTGCGACCATGGACCTCGTGGGTCCCAGGCGTCAGGCTCTCACGTACAGTCCTCTTCTGATGACTCCCGTTTGTTGACCACGCGCGCCGAGCGCAGGGAGGTGGTGGAAGACGGCGAGGCCCCAGACTGGAACGGCCTGGAGATGGGGAAGACGCCGTAGTGGAGCCGCGGACGGAGAGGAGTGGGAAACTTGACTGGCTCGGGTGCGGGGTGGGCCTACACTCGGTAGAGAATAACTGGAGGTGCAAAGTGGAGGGATGGCCTGGCTGGCGGCGGGGTAGCGTTTCGCTACGAGGCGAGCAAAACAACGCCGCTGGATGCCGGAGGCTGGAGCAGGCGGTCCCGGCAGCGCTGTGGGAAGAAGACAAGAGATCGAAGAAGAATGTCGGCCGTTGGATGTAAATCCAACGCCTTGCTTAGGCTTCGACCTACTGGCCCACATGTCAGCCAGTCCATTTGTTTTTTAGTCCATTTGGTGGGCTGGGTGAAACAATGATGTAACATTTATGCAGCCCGTTTATTTATATGGTAGAATTTAAAGCCCATTTGCATTTTTCTCAAAATCCGCGGACTTGCTGGGCTGGGTGAAAATATCATGTTGGGATGGACAGAGAAATGTTATAAAAACATAAACACATAATTGCACGTCTATTACTGCATTGGTCAGTAAAATCTTTGCAAGCTTATGTACGCAATCACTAGGAGTTAACTTGTCAAGTTATATATAAACAATTATAATTATTTTGTAAGAACTACCAATTTATGAAATAAAATATCATTTTAAATTGATGAGTTAATAGGATGTGAGGTATTATTATTTTTTAGGCTAGACGTGGGACAGTTGAGTTGGTTCTAGGGAAAAGTACTGGGAGAAAACTCAGTTTACATCAAAAAAGAAGGTGGAAGAAAATTTAGATATAGGATTAATGAAAACATAAAATGAAGGAAGTGGGAAGGTCTATAAAATGGTTGGACGAACGACAGGTTTAACGGAACCTTATGTTATTTTCTATTATATATAACTATATCTATATCTATATATATACCTACTAATAAAGCGAGGTGCGTTTCTCCAATTTTTTCATCCGTTCACCGCCGATTTTTTTCCTATCCGAGGTGGTACTAATTTTTTTTGCATCTATCCGCTATATAAAAAAGGTTTGTCCAGAATTCTAAATTGGGCCGCGCGCTCCTTCCCAAAATATCCACATGCAGTTGGAAAGACCTTCTTTGTTGCACAGGGCAACAAATAGTTAAAGCTACGCACAGGTCGCCCAAGACTCGACCTGCCCGTTTTTATTTCTTCAATGTTTTGTTTATATTTCTATTTTTCTGTTCCTTTCTCTTTCCTACTTATTTTTCATATTTCCCTTCTTTATTTTAATTTTTCCATGACCAAAATAGTCAGAATTTAAATTTGTGTTTGAATATTCAAAAAAATGTTTTAAAAATATACGAAACTTTTGAAAAATATCGTTTCAGGATTTGCTTAACATTTTAAAAAATGCTCCTTTTGTTTTTAAGAAAATTGTGTTTTTCAAAATTGTTTGAGATTTTTTTATGAAAATCAAATTTTATAAAATCTTCCACTTTCAAAGAATATTCTTATTTTAGTGAAATATTCACAAATACATAATAATATTTGCGTCAAATAATTTATTTTCCAAAATTGATCTAAATGACCCTTTTTAAAATATCAAAATGTTTTTTGTTTTTATAAAAGCCTGATGTTTTCAAAATATTGTTTTGAATTTCAAAAATTATTTCCGTTTCTAATTTTGTTCATGTTTCTTCCAAAAATAAACAAAATAAAAAAAATGTTCGCATATTTCAAAACTGGTTGGGATTTCAATTTTTTTAACATTTCCATGAATATTTGGCAGTTCATATTTCTTTGAATGTTCAGAAAGAATCTAATAATATTTCGAATCTGGCTCTAGAATATTTTTTTATATGCACTTGCCATTGGTTGGCAGCGCGCGTTTGTCCTATGCTTGTTAGTAATAAATTAAAGAAATTGTCGGCATGTGCCAATAAAGGGAATATGTTGTTTGGCTCTACTTAGAAAAAACTAAGCATATGAGCGCTAAAATAATCAAAGAGAATAAACTGTCACAAAGAAGGAACATTCATCCGGTTACGCCGTCGTGGGAGAGAGTGGTCAAAGCATTTGTGTCCCGAGCATCGTCGCGCATCCACCTAATGAGGAGGCATGCACAATCCTGAGATGAAGGCGGACCAGGAGGAAAAATGGCACGAGTTGGATGCTCACCGCCACACCAACCAATCCCATCACTATCATGATTTCGCGGGCCAAACATGTCCAACAAGAAGAGGGAAACTCCTTGCTCTGTCACCTACTGTTGTGGAGACCATTTTTGATGAACACATCAATTATGTTTCCTGTTGCTTATCGCAACAAAAATGTCTCTCCCGCTGGAACGCATGGGCATATGTGCTAGTACATATATAATAAAATACTATTATAGAAGGGAAAACATAGGTTCAGTTTTGCATTCTTATAGAAAAATAGAACTGAGCTGTGTGTCGTCATGAAAAGACAAACATAACTTGGGATGCTGATGTTATAGACAAGCGAGGTTGGGAGGCCCAGAGGCAGCTTGATCCAAAAAACATTGAAACATGTCGTGGGCTGCCCATGTTAAACAACAAAACCTAGGCCATGGACCTGGTGGGCCCGGGACTGTCAACCTCTCGATGAATAGTTGTCTCCCGATTCCTCTTGTTTTGCTGACCATGTTGGGAACGACAGACGGCAGCGCCGCGGCGAGAGCACCAAGGCGAAGGACAACGTCGAGACCGCGGACCGAACGAACTGGAGTGGGGGAAGATGCATGCGGAGGGGAGTACGAGGGTTGACTGGTTCGGGTGCAGGGTGGGCCGGTGGAGCTGCTGCCGCCGGACAATGTGTGGGAGTAGAGGGATGGCCTGGCCAACGCCATAGGCTATGATGGCCATCCGATGTATAGGAAGAGGACAGAAGATTGAACAAAGTAAAGAAATGCAAATGGATAGGTGGTTTGTCCCATATGTCTGTGTACGAGACCTGTTGGGTCCACCTAAGAAGGGGATTATGTTGGGAGGAAGGAGATTCAAAGCACGACAGCCGAGTGAACTAGTTTTTTAAACGGATGAGTGACTAGTTACATACATAAGCAAATAGCCACTAAAAAAGCAAACAGGTTAATGGGTTCTTAGAAGAAATATTTCGGACAAAACAAATAATTATGACACATAGGCTAATGCATGAAACACTCAGATGATAAAGGTGCTTAAACAGATAAAGTACAACATCTTGACCTTCCTGGCATGCTTGATCATGATGTTGTGGCTGTCCATGTACTCGTCGGTTACGAGAAGTAGACACGCCCTCGTGTACAAGATCCGCCTGTACATGTCGTAGCATGCGTATGCGTCCTTGGCCGTGTAGGTTATGTAGGCTAGATTCAGAGGTACCTCCCATGTGTTCATGTCCTTGGTATCATTGTCTTCTTTCATGTTGGCGTAGCAGGGGTTGATGATGATCTCGGCAAGGTCAACCACGGAGTCCTTCCCCTGCCCGTTGCTGATGATCTTGTATTGCTTCTGGATGTTGACAAGCTTGTTGCACCAGATGGCCGAATCATCACGTTCTTCCTTCTCTCCACCGTAGCGAAGGTGCAGTCGGCGCTGCCAATGAAATGGCCTACACATCTCATTGATTCCCATCTTGCAAGATTCAGAACCAACCCATTAGAGACTTTTGATAAAGTGAATATCCGGATTAAATCCATCTTGGCTAGCCATGTCATACAACCCAAGAACTTAGTGAATGCTCTTGACCATCACAACATCTGTAGTAGGGTATTCCTGTTTGCACACATAAGAAAGAGCATGGATTGGCCTTTTCTTTTGGCCACCAATTCTATCTATGTTCCTGATGCGTCAATCTTTGATGCATCCCTTGAAATTACAATAATAGTGGCATTAGTTGAGGCAAACTTTATTTCCAAAATGAGAAAAGATTGCGATAGAATAGCTTTATTTAAAAAATACAACGTTGGCACAACATGACAAAGAACAATCATGTTGATAAAGGACAGTATTGACCGATGTGAGGAGCCCTATGCCGCCACGACTCGATCTAGTGAACCTTCAACTCCACTCAGATGAGGTCAACCTGCAGCTCCATGATTCAATTCATGCACCTTTTTTTGTAGTTCACCTGAAATGAAGCAAAGATTGCATCATTCAGCTAGCAAGAAGTACTTGCTCTCGTGAGCTCGCAGGTTCTTCTTTAGTAGTTGCACTAAAATTAAGCAATATTAAGGTTGGTTGTCCTGCTCATGTAAGGTGCAACTATAATTTGCTTATCCTTTTGTGCAGCTCCACTAAAATAAAGTGACATTGTGGTGATGGTGATGGATCATCTTGCAAAGGCTAATAAAATGTTGCATGAGATTAGCAGCAAAATTTGACGGAAATTTTGGAACTCTAGTCACCATTTTGTGCAGTTCCACCAAAATTGAGAGATATTGCCCACGTGACATCTTAGTTGAACTGCACAAGACACTCATTCCAAAAAAAGTGTTTTGTGCAGTTCACCAAAAGGTCACAATAGCAGCAAGATGAAATGGATATCCCTATCTACACAAAAAGATAGAAAGTAAATAGTTGCTGGTTAATAAGAACATACGAAACATACACGGAATGAAAAGAAGCATCTCAATTATGTTCATGGCAATCACACAAGGACAGTAGAAATCTTAAACGTCAGCAATGCTTCATGTTACCGGAAGGACTACGATCAACTATGACATTCGTCAAATATGGGATTACTTTAATGGTGGCATTGCTTGTTTACCAGATATAGTAAATCAATAGCAGCTAAAGAGTTGGTTTAAGGGCATGGGACCATGGGGACACCAGGTCACTCAGCAGCGTAAAGAGGCAACTTACTTATCATACTGGGGGAAACAGCAGGAGTACCATTTGTTAACATGGTTTAATTGCATCATATTACTTGAGGCATTAGATTAACAATAACAGTGGTTAGACATGTCCTTAAGATAACAGTGTGATCGCTTCATTTTACATGCGCCCTTACATCATAAACAACAAAAGGTTGGTATAAGGACATGCGACAGTGGACACATCAGCACAATTTACCTACAAGGAGGCATAAAGTGGTGATGCCGAGTTTGTTCATGCTTTGTGAGGGCAGCAAATCTAATCCTGAAGAACTTTTACTATGTGAGGGAAACAAATCTAATCCTGGAGACCTTTTACTATGTGAGCACAAAAAATCTAATACTGGAGACCTTTTACTATGTGAGGGCAGCAAATCAAATCCTGGACATACTCTGTTGACTTGTCCACTAGCCGCCACTTTCTATCCTTTTTTCAACCAATAATAGATCTGTTCCTTATCCAGTTTGTACTAGTTTTCCCATTATTTCCCTTTTCAACCAAGAGACCGGTTGGGTATCCGACCTCTACTACTTTCCCCCTGTTATTTCCTCTTTGAATCAAGTCCTAGATTCATGCTATGACTTTCCCCACTTTCTTCGTTGTTTGAACCAAGTCCTAGATTCGAATGCATGAAGTAGCTTTACCTCTAATAAATCTAAAAATTTAGGTGGATTTGGAGGAGCTGATGGAAGTAGAAAAAGATGCACATGCAGACACGTGGGGAGCTGGGGCAGTAGAGCAAGGCCGCTTTCAAAGAACTTGTACCTGAGGTTCGTCGGGACGTCGGCGGTGGCAGGTCCGACCTATGCACAATACGGCAGGGAGGAAGAAGGGTCGAAGGACCTCCCGAGCCGGTGCTGTGTCTGAGAGAACGGCACGGGCAGAGGATCGGGCCCCGCCAGCAGCTGTGGGTTTCCTCCCTCGGCGGTGATGACCGCGTGAACTATGCACCTTTTAGTCCTCTACACACACCAGCCGAAGCAATCCGGCCAGATTTGTAACCAGTGGTGAGCACAGAGAAAATGTCGCTACCGCTGTCTTGTTTAGATCTGGAGAGGATGAGAGAATGAAGAGAGCAACCCTAGTAAAGCAAGCGCTCATGCCCTTGCATACATATATAGTGGAGTGATTATCTTTTTCTCTCCACAACAAGCGTTTCAATTTGTGTACGTGGCATTAAAGAAAAGAAACTCTCTATTTAAGGTGACTAACTGTACAACTCCTACTTACTACTAGTAGTACTAGTATTGTTCACTTGTGCTCCCCAGCCCTCCATTCATTGAAAAACCCCATGGGTGAATAAACATACAGTACTCATATTTATATAGAATGAACAAGCTCAAACTATTTTCACGTAGTTAAAAGTTGAGGGCAGGGCTTTTCCCGGGCAGTACGCGCGACAGTTTTCGCGTAGGAGGTTTGACAGAGAGGCGAGGAGGGTGAGGGAGTGGCGGATTCAAACTTACTACTGGAAAGGTCGGGTTGTGCGATTTGACAACATGTTACTGCTGGAAAGACTTGTGATATGACTACTCACTATAGTCATGAATGACTGGCGCTACGACCGGAGTGATGCCCCCCTTCCATTCCACACTCTAATCTGGTGCATGTAACGTCGACCAAGATGCTGGCTCTCCGACATGTCGGAGAAATACGTAGTAAGAAGGAGCAAAGAATGATGCGGTATATACTATACTACTACTACTCACGCCGGAGGAGTGCGAACCACAACAGCCCAGTGAACTAGCAGTGCGAACCACGGCAGCCCAGTGAACCAGCAATAGAAAACAATGTGGTGATACGGCCAGAAAAAACAATGTACTACAGTCCAGACTATAGCATGTACAATACTACTCCTCTTTGTTTGGATCCCTGAGTTAGAGCTAGTTTGGGTTGAAATAGCCTCAAATTATTGAAACATGAGGGGTTAGTTTGAGCTAGTTTGCTCTAACCCAGCTAAAAAAACTAGCCCGGTGGAGATATTCTAATTGGGTTAGTTATCCTCAGGCCCACTAAAAGAGAACTAAAAAATCTCCCCTGCCCGCACCAGATCGTTCGCTCCGCCCCCCCCCCTCGCACGACTCCTCTCTGCTCCCCATCGGGCCGCCCGCCCAAGCGCCGCTCTACCGCTCGCCCTCTCTCTCCTCCGGCCACCCTCTCCCTCCGGCCTCTGCCGCCCTCCTCCGGCCACGCTATCCCTCCAGCCTTCGAAGGTTGCTCCGCTCCCCCTGTCATGCGCGGTGGCGGTGCATCTACTAGGGAGGTCGTGAGAGGGGTGCATTTGTTCGTTCCTTCTCTATCTCACATCCATATCATTGATCTTGTTTGCTCTACCTAATTCTAATTTGGAGAAGTAGATCCTGATCAAACTTGGTATAGATTTGTGGTGCACACATGGAATTGTTTGATGCTGCTTGAGGAGGTAATAAATCTTTCTAGAGGCCCAAAGATTCAGTTCACCTTCTAGGTATTTCAGTTTCAAGCTTGCATTATTTCTAGAGGCCCAAAGATTCAGTTCACCTTTCTAGGTATTTCAGTTTCAGGCTTGCATTATTTATAGAGGCCCAAAGATTCAGTTCACCTTTCTAGGTATTTTAGTTTCAGGCTTGCATTATTTCTAGAGGCCCAAAGACTCATTTCACCTTTCTAGGTATTTCAGTTTTAGGCTTGCATTATTTCTAGAGGCCCAGAGATTCAGTTCAGCTTTCTAGGTATTTCAGTTTTAGGCTTGCATTATTTCTAGAGGCCCAAAGATTAAGTTCGCAGTCATCAGCAAGCGGCGCAGCTACCCATGCCGGTGTCGACCTCAACTCGCAAGTGCCAGCGCCAGAGGGGTTCCCGGGGCTTGGGCTCTACAGAGCGTTCCTCTAGAGCGACGATGACGAGCTCCTCCCTGGGTGCGTGAGGGGCTCCGGGCTCCCTCCCTATCGTGAATGACTTCCATGAGGAGTTAGCTCATGCTTTGTTTCATGTAGTGTATTTTTTTGTGAAGCTTGATTGACGACTTGTATGTTTAAGTGGAATATCTCATTTGTATGGACAAAGTAAAATTTATCATGTTTTGCATGCTTGATTTGTACAGATGGTTCGTTTATGTCAATTGTGAGCGGGAGGAGACCATACAAGAGCCGGTCACACCAAATCCGGTAGGAAATAGGGTCCAAAGTAGTCAAATGATTGAGAAAGAGCATTTATTGTCAATCTAACCCTGCCATCCATACACCTCTTTGGTTTAGAGTTAGTTCAGGGTTAGAATCTAACTCTATCCTCTAACTGAGTTAGAATTCTCCTCGTCTTGGTTCATCGCCATCATACTTTCCCCATTCCTGTGTTTTCAGTATCCTGCAAATCAAAGAGGCCCTTTTTCTGCACGAAAAATCAAAGAGGCCCTTAGACTTGTTTAGGTACGGTCATTTTTTATAGACGTGTTATGTCCAAAATTTAATGAACGTGCTCTGGTTTCTACGAAAATAATCATGTCTCATGTAGTAATTCATTTATTTATTTATTCTTCTGTAGGGGGTTTGCATGTAATTTGTGAGGTCTGAAATGTAAAGTACCCCGTCATATGCTCCGCATCGTGCATGCACTACAACCCATATGCTCTATCTCCCACATGTCGACGAAAGGGAGCACATTGAAATAGCCTAGGAGTACATATAGGAGGATAAAATGCATGAAAAATATGTACTGTGAAGCGTAGCTGCGGTTCAAAAAGGAGACCTAAAGTGATGACAACTATAGGTCGCACGCACCCAACTAGTGGTACTAGACATACGACTATTTTTTCCCTAAAAAAGAGGTACGAGTGCTTAGTACTCCTATTCTATCAACACGAGTCCCATCTGACAACAACGTCCGTGCTACATCTAGCTCTTCTCCCTCGTTTCTCTCTCCTAATTCTAAACTCGACCGACGCCCGGTGGGCGGGGTGGGTTTGCTCAACTGTGGCCCCACCTCACAGTGAAAACATTACGACTGGAATAAAAATGCCATATACTCCCTCCGTTCCTAAATATAAGCCTTTTTAGATACTATTTCAAATGGAATACAACATACGGATGTATGTAGACATATTTTAGAGTGTAGATTCACTCATTTTGCTCTGTATGTAGTCACTTGCTGGAATCTCTAGAAAGACTTATATTTCGGAACAGAGGGAGTACTATACTAATAAAACATTAAGGCCACGAGGCAATGCAGTGCTGGTTACAGGAGTCAAGAAGAAGAGATGCATCCATCGATGGCGTCCACCTCCTCGACTCAAGGCGCCAGCCCGCCGAATGGCGGCTAAGTAGCAGCGGCTTTCGTGGCCAGGTCGACGTGCTTCTGAACAATGGCGTCCAAAGATTCCAGCCGTTGGAAGAAGGCCAACTTCTTTCTGTCCTCGCTTGCCTTATAGTGGCCTATGTAGACGATTTCCTTGTAGACTTGGATGTGCAGGTCGACGGTTTCTTGCATGGCGAGGCGCTGCGCGGCGAGCGCGACCTCGAGGTGCACATTCTTCGTCGCGACCTCCGGTACCTGCAGGGCCACCAGGGCTTGAAAGAGTTCGTCACCATGGAGGCTGATGAGGGTGGCAGGCAGTGAGGAGCCTGGGCGCGCGGGCTGGAGAAGTACGGCAAGGTCCTTCACGCACTTCTTGACGGCGGTGAACTTGCGGATGGAGTTAACCACCATGTCGTCCATGCGAGAGGCGAAGCCGGCGTCAGCAAGGTATACGATGCCGGCGGTCGCCAACACCGTCTGGAAATGATGCCCGGTGCAGGCCCGCAAGCCGATGCCTTGGATGATTTAGCACAGCCGACTGCCGCTCGCGTCCATCGCCTCCATAGGTGCTTGTGGCTTCTGGTCACTTGGTCTTGGATTGGAGTGAGAACTGTTGCGCACAGACTAGGAGTAGATGGATTGGAGTGGTGGGGTGCCTTTATATGAGAGTACAAACTCTGTTGCATTCACATCGTGCTGGCTCTATTCTGCTTCTCCAATTAATTCCCTCTGCATGTAATTTAGGATGCATCATTGACCGTTTACGTCTCGGGAACCACTACCCTCTCCCTCCTTGGCATTCAAGCACTTATGGAGGCGACTGCCACTCACGTCTATCGCGTGTCAGGAGACGTTCCCGTCGACGATGAGGTGCCTATGGTGAGTTCATAAAGTTCAAGATGATAGTGTTGGCTCAGTCTTTTGGAGGTGCTCATAGGGGTAGGGTGTGCATGTGTGCTTTCATAGGGGTGAGTGTGTGCGCGTGTATATGAGCGCTTGCGTCTGTACTGTGTTAAAAAAACGTAAATGCGTGTCAAAACGTGTCAGGGAAACCGATCACCTATGGGGTCACAAGGATCCCTTCTATGTTCGGCGGGGGATTAGTTGCACAAAGAGCAGGTCGAGCCATTAGGACACACGAGATTTTTATCCAGGTTCGGGCCACGAAGATGCGTAATACCCTAATCCTGCTTTATCTGGTTATATGAGTGTTCTTGAGCTTTTGAACTAGCTACAATGTGTGCCTTGTCCAAAAGTCCGAATCCTCTCTCTGTGCGCCTTGGGCCTCCTTTTATACACAAAGGGGTTGCCACAGCGACACACAGGAGGTGGCAAGCTATAGTGATACGAGCTTATCGCTCGATCAACATAGGACAAGCTGAAAGGATCGAGAAGAGGTGTCTAGAGGGGGGTGATTAGACACTAAGTAACAAAAGTTGCAGTTTTTAGCTTCTTTAAGTTTAAGTGGAGTTTAGGCACAAGTTTAACAATCACAATACATAACAAGCAAGCATGCAAAGAGTATATGAGCAGCGGAAAGTAAAGCATGCAACTTGCAAGTATGTAAAGGGAAGGGATTGGAGGATTCAAACGCAATTGGAGACACAGATGTTTTTGTCGTGGTTCTGATACGTGGTGCTATCGTACATCCACATTGATGGAGACTTCAACCCACGAAGGGTAACAGTTGCGCGAGTCCATGGAGGGCTCCACCCACGAAGGGTCCACGAAGAAGCAACCTTGTCTATCCCACCATGGCCGTCGCCCACGAAGGACTTGCATCACTAGCGGTAGATCTTCACGAAGTAGGCGATCTCCTTGCCCTTACAAACTCCTTGGTTCAACTCCACAATCTTGTCGGAGGCTCCCAAGTGACACCTAGCCAATCTAGGAGACACCACTCTCCAAGAAGTAACAAATGGTGTGTTGATGATGAACTCCTTGCTCTTGTGCTTCAAATGATAGTCTCCCCAACACTCAACTCTCTCTCACAGGATTTGGATTTGGTGGAAAGAAGATTTGAGTGGAAAGCAACTTGGGGAAGGCTAGAGATCAAGATTCATATGGTAGGAATGGAATATCTTGGTCTCAACACATGAGTAGGTGGCTCTCTCTCGGAAAATATATGCTGGAAGTGTAGGTTCATTCCGATGGCTCTCTCCATGAATGAAGAGTGGGTGGAGGGGTATATATAGCCTCCACACAAAATCTAACCGTTACACACAACTTACCAATCTCGGTGGGACCAAATCGTGAAACTCGGTCGGACCGATTTAGAAAATAATGTGACCGTTAGGATTTTCGGTGGGACCGACATGCAACTCGGTAGGACCGATATGGTTAGGGGTAGGGCATAACATAATCTCGGTGAGACCGATTACACAAACTCAGTGAGACCGATTTTGGTAATAAGCTAACCAGAGAGTTGGTCAGGAAAACTCGGTTTGGCCCCATTACACAAACTCGGTGGGACCGATTTTGGCAACAAGCTAACCAGAGAGTTTGCATTGTAATCTCGGTAGTACCGATTGCTCAAACTCGGTGAGACCGATTTTGGTAATGGACATACACAGAGAGATTACAATCCCATCTCGGTGAGACCGAGATCCCTATCGGTGAGACCGATTTGCCTAGGGTTTGTGGTAGTGGCTAAGACATCTGAACTCGGTGGCGCCGGATACAAAGAATCGGTAGGGCCCAGTTTAGACTTTTTGGTTTAGGACATATGTGGATGTGAGAAAGTAGTTGAGGGCTTTGGAGCATATCACTAAGCACTTTGAGCAAGCAAGCCATTAAGCAACACCTCATCCCCTCTTGATAGTATTGGCTTTTCCTATAGACTCAATGTGATCTTGGATCACTAAAATAGAAAATGTAGAGTCTTGATCTTGTAGCTTGAGGCAATCCTTTGTCCTTAGAATCTTGAAGGGGTTCCACATCCTTTAGTCCATGCCACTCCATTGTTGAACTTGTCTGAAACATACTAGGTAAAAGTGTTAGTCCAACAAGAGATATGTTGACATTAATTACCAAAATCACCCAGGGAGAACTTGTGCTTTCAATCTCCCCCTTTTTGGTAATTGATGACAAAATACATCGAAGCTTTAGATAAAGATATAAAGAATAGCAAGTAAAGCTTTGGAAAGACATGTAACAAGCATAGGCTCCCCCTACATGTATGCAATCATGTGAATATGGAATATAGAGGCATGTGAGAGCATAACCATGACAGAGTAGGCAATGTGTTACATGTATCTTGGCTATATGCATCATAGCAAAAGATGTGAATATGGGAAATGTACCTTCATGCTCATGAGTCCTTCTTGCAAACAGTATGTATAACAGCAAGAATTCCTCATACACACGATTGTGATGCATATACTTACCTTGTGGTCTTGAGTTGGATTAGGATGGAATGAACCTGTGAAAATAAGGTTAGATAGCACAGATGCACTTGCTGGCCAGAGTAAACAAAAGAAACCACAAGAGTACCAAGACTGGGATGACATGTAGAGTGAGTACTAAGTACCACATTGATATAGACATGTCCCCAAAGGTAAAGATGTGCAATGAATTTAAGGACTTCCTTCCCTTAGATGTCTTGCTCCCCCTGAATCTAGCATGGGATACTGGGAGAAGATAGGGAACAAAAAATCAGAGGAAAATGCAAAATCAGAGCTCAAAGAAGCAAATGAACAGAGCTAATGCAAATAGGGACATCTGAACATGTCTTTCCCCTCAAGAAGACATGTGGAATCTCTCCTCATGAACACCAATGATCTAGGATCCTTGAAGATTACTCTCTTCTTGAGTATTCTCTCCCCCTAGAGATATCTCTCTCCCCCTGTTGAAGTGATTACGCTTTGATGTGATGTAACGCCCCGGATCCGATGCGCCAGATGTCTGCCAGTTATTCGCCGTCGTTGCCATGTCATTTGCTTGCGTGTTGCATTTTATCATGTCATCATGTGCATTTCATTTTGCATACGTGTTCGTCTCATGCATCCGAGCCTTTTCCCCATTGTCCGTTTTGCAATCCGGCGCTCCTATGCCCTCCGGCGTTCCCCTTTTCTCTCTTGTTGTGAATGGGTGTTAAACTTTCTCGGAATGGACCGAGTCTTGCCAAGCGGCCTTGGTATAGCACCGGTAGACCGCCTGTCAAGTTTCGTGCCATTTGGAGGTCGTTTGATACTCCAACGGTTAACCGGGTAACCACAAAAGCCCCTCTCTCTTTGCAGCCCAACACCCCTCCAAAGGGGCCCAAAACCCATCCAACTCCCCTCCATGCTCTCGGTCGTTCGATCACGATCGTGTGGGAGAAAACCGCTCCTCATTTGGACTCTCCTAGCTCCCTCTACCTATAAATATGCCCTCTCCCCCGAAATTCGCGGATGAATCCCCCCCGAAACCCTAGCTTCGTCCTCATCCCGCAGCCGGACATGTCCAGACCCCGCCGGACATGTCCGCCCTCCCTTCCACCTCACTCCAGCCAATAGGAGCGTGCCACGTCACCCTGCCGCCCCTCTCCACTCCGCCGTCGCCAGGTGGCGCCGCTGCCCGGCCCGCTCGGGCCCGCCTCCGCCCCCGCGGCCCGTCCCGCGCGCCGCCGGCCCGCGCGTGCCCTGCCGCCGCCCGGTCCCTCGCCCGCCGCCCGCCGCCGCCGACCGGCCGGCGCTCGCCTCCGCCTCCGCCCGGACGGCGCCTCCTGCCTCCGCCGTCCCTCGCCGCCGGCTGCCTAGCGCCGCCCGGCCTTTGCGGCCTGCGCCCCGAGGCGGCCCGCCTCCCGCTCGCCTCCCCGCACCCAGAGCTCCCCGCCGCCGCCGCACCCGGATCCGGCGAGATCCGGGCGGGATCAAGCCGCCGCCGCCTCGTGAAGCTCGCCGCCGGCCTCCTCGGGGCTAGATCCGCTCGGATCCGGCCGGCCCCAACTCCCTCCGGCCTTCCCCGACCACGCCGGCGTCTTCCCCCGCGCTCCGGCAAGCTCCGGCCACCTTCTACCTCAACTCCGGCGAGTTCTCCGGCCCTGCTTCGAAATCCGTGCACGAGGTTGACTTTCCCCCCTCTAAAATTCGTCCAAGTCCCCAGTTTGTGTAATTTTCACGCCATGTTCGTCATGCCGTATCTCTGCATCCGTAGCTCCGTTTCGTGCGTGTAATATGTCAAATTGTTCGTCTCAACGAGTACATCATTTCATTCCATTGCATCGTATCCATTTGAGGTCATCTTGATGCCTGAATCATCGTTGTAAGAGTGCTTCATGATGTTTTCTGCTGTCTGTTATCAGAACGAGCTCTTTTGTTATTTTTTCCATGATTGATTTGTGCATCCGATGAGGTTGATGTCTACATGTGTTTTGATCTATGCTATGTATTATTTACATAGGTGCTTACCATGTATTTTTGTGATCAATGTGGCGACTAGCACAAGCATGCAAACTAGGCATCGTGATGTTGCTGATTTTAGTCCCTGTTCTGCTGTTATTTTGAGGCCATGTAAACTTGATGCTACAAAGAGATCCATGCATATTTTGAGATACTTCAGTAAGGGTGTTTTGAACATATGGTTATTGTATATCCATTCATGCCCTTGGTTGCAATTATGGAGTAGTCTAGCATGTCATTTTCGTGCTCCACTTTTGCTTCGAAATGTTTCCTGGCAGATTGTTACATGTTATTCAATTTGGCCAAGGTTGCTATAGTTGATCCTTGAATGCTATGGACTTGTTCTTGACTTTGTTTGTTTCACAAACATGTCTTCTTGATGATGCTGTTCTTATCTTGTCATGCAATGACTTGTGGCGAGTGAATTGAGCTTGTTAAGTAAGGTACTTGATGTTGCTGTTTTGCTAGGCTGAATCTGTTATTTCATGATGCTATATAAACATGTTCCTACTAATCATTCTATGCATAATGTGGAGATGTTCACTAAACATGTTTTGTTCTACATGTCATGCTATATCCATCCATGCCCATGGTAGCATTTATAGCTTGATGTAACTTGTTCATATCTTGCTCCAAAGTTGCTTGATAATGTTGTTGTCAGCCTGTTAACATTAAGTTCAGTTGTTATCATGTGTTTTGCTAGTGATCCATGCACCCTATGACCTTGCTCTTGCCAAGCTTAGCTTCACAAACATGCCTTCTTACTGTTGGTTGCCTTGCATGCCATGTATTGCTCTGTAGTGAGTTGCACAAGCTCATCTACATGCCTTCATAATTCTGTTTCTGTCATGTTTGAATTTGTATTATAACTTGCCATGTTTACGTGGGTGCCATCATATTTTCTGATCCTTTTTGGCTTATGGTCAGTAAGGGACTTTTGATCTATGTAATTAGTAGATTCATGCCATGCCTTTGTTTTCCATGATAAGTTCCTGTAACATGTTGTTTGATAGCTCTAAACATTGCATCGTGATGTTATTTTCTGCAAAGTCTGAAATTGTTATTACTTGCAATCTTACCATGTGTGTTTGAGCATGTTCTAGTGATTTCTAGAGATAGCTCAGTGTTCATGTTTTGTTATGCTATACGTGTACATCATGCCCATGCCTTTTTTTCATATTGTGATGCTGTAGCATGTTGTTTTGGTGCTTGCAATATGCCTAGTTGTTGTTTTGGACAGCTTGTCCTTTAAACTTGTATCAGTGTGTGTGTTGAACCGTTGCTCCGTTTTGAGTGTGCTCTATATGAAACTTGCTTGATTTGCATGTAGCTTCATATTATCATGTTGCATCCTTGTTTTGAGGTGTTTGCTTGATGTTTGGTGCATTTTGCATCAATGCCATGTTTAACTTGTTTTGCTCATATCTTCTAGGCCGTAGCTCCGAACTAAATGAACTTTATATGTAACTTGACTAGAATCTCGTGTAGATCATCTTGGTGCATCTTAACTTGCTGTTTAACAACTTGAACATAAGGTTTATTCAGATCTGGACCAATTTCGAAATATGCATATGAGGACTTACCGGAATTGTTATATGTTGTTCCCGGCCTCATTTAAACTTGCCTTGATGTGTTGCTCTTGTTTGCATCATCTCTTGCCATGAGTAGCTTCATGTAGCTTGTCATGCATCATGCTTGTTGTGCATCATGTCTTGTTCATGTGTGGTGTGTTTACTATGTTGTGTGCTTCTTTTCGATAGTTCCTGTTTCGTTGCGATCGTGAGGATTCGTTCGTCTACGCTTGGTTCGGCTTCATCCGTTCGTCTTCTTCATGGACTCGTTCTTCTTCCTTGCGGGATTTCAGGCAAGATGACCGCTACCCTGGATCTCACTACTATCATTGCTATGCTAGTTGCTTCGTTCTATCGCTTTGCTGCGCTACCTATTACCTGTTTATCAAGCCATCCCAAATTGCCATGAACCTCTAACCTTTGACACCTTTCCTATGCAAACCGTTGTTTGGCTATGTTACCGCTTTTGCTCAGCCCCTCTTATAGCGTTGCTAGTTGCAGGTGAAGTTGAAGATTTCTCCATGGTGGACAGGATTTTGGTTGGGATATCACAATATCTCTTATATTATTAATGCATCTATATACTTGGTAAAGGGTGGAAGACTCGGCCTTTTGCCTGGTGTTTTGTTCCACTCTTGCCGCCCTAGTTTCCGTCATACCGGTGTTATGTTCCCGGATTTTGCGTTCCTTACGCGGTCGGGTGATTTATGGGACCCCCTTGACAGTTTCGCTTTGAATAAAACTCCTCCAGCAAGGCCCAACCTTGGTTTTACCATTTGCCTCACCACCACCTACTTTTCCCTTGGGAGTCGCTCTCTCGAGGGTCATCTTTATTATAGCCCCCCCCGGGCCAGTGCTTGTCTAAGTGTTGGTCCGAACTAGAGCCCTTTGCAGCGCCCCCTCAGGGAAACTTGAGGTCTGGTTTTAGTTGTACGGATTGCTCATCCGGTGTTGCCCTGAGAACGAGATATGTGCAGCTCCTATCGGGATTGTCGGCGCATCGGGCGGCTTTGCTGGTCTTGTTTTACCATTGTCGAAATGTCTTGTAAACCGGGATTCCGAGTCTGATCGGGTCTTCCTGGGAGAAGGTATATCCTTCGTTGATCGCGAGAGCTTGTCATGGGCTAAGTTGGGACACCCCTGCAGGGTATAATCTTTCGAAAGCCGTGCCTGCGGTTATAGGCAGATGGGAATTTGTTAATGTCCGGTTGTAGATAACTTGACACCAGATCCGAATTAAAACGCATCAACCGTGTGTGTAGCCGTGATGGTCTCTTTTCGGCGGAGTCCGGGAAGTGAACACGGTTTCTGGGTTATGTTTGACGTAAGTAGGAGTTCAGGATCACTTCTTGATCATTGCTAGTTCACGACCGTTCTGCTTGCTCTCTTCTCGCTCTTATTTGCGTATGTTAGCCACCATATATGCTTAGTCGCTGCTGCAGCCTCACCACTTTACCCCTTCCTTTCCCTTTAAGCTTTGCTAGTCTTGATACCCATGGTAATGGGATTGCTGAGTCCTCGTGGCTCACAGATTACTACAACAACAGTTGCAGGTACAGGTTATGCGATGATCATGACGCGAGAGCGATGCTTGCTTGCGTTGAGTTCTTCTTCTGCTTCTTCGATCAGGGGATAGGTTCCAGGTCGGCAGCCTGGGCTAGCAGGGTGGATGTCGTTTGAGTTTCTGTTTGTGTTTCATCCGTAGTCGGATGATGCTCTTATGTATTGTGATGTTGTATTCGTGTGGCATTGTATGCCTCTTGTATGTATCCCCATCTATTATGTAATGTTGATGTAATGATATCCACCTTGCAAAAGCGTTTCAATATGCGGGTCTATCCTTGGTGGGACCTTCGAGTTCCTTTTGGATAGGGTCGCATATTGGGCGTGACAAGTTGGTATCAGAGCCTCGACCGACCTTAGGAGCCCCCTTGATTGATCGTGTAGTTTGGCCGTTGTTGAGTCTAGAAGAAAACTGTTTTCGGAGTCTAGTTATATTGGAGAGTAGGAATTCTTTTTACTCCTCAGCCCCTCCGTCGCTCTGGTAAGGAATCTTGATGTAGGTGTTTTGAATTACTTCTCTTCCCCTTCAAATTTTTCTTTAGGATCACGCAGTTGGTTTTCCGATCGTTGGTTCTCAGCTCTTTTCATCCGGTGCATTTCTCGTCAAGTTGACTCGAGCCTCTTCATCTTTGAGTTCAATCCTCAGTTGTTTTCTTTCCCACCCGCCCACCCTTCTTCTTCTCAGAACCGGAGTCCGTAATTGAGTATCCATCCTACTCGTACGAAGTTTTTGCTCTTCAATGATTTCAACCGGTGTTTTCTCTTCAAGATATTCGTCGATTTCCCCTTCCAAGTTGCCTTTGCTTTCCCGCCCTCCCACCCTCTTCTTCCCGGAGTCTGAGTCTGTTTCGAGCATCAATTTCCATTCGTGCGGAACCTCTTCAGTCTTTCGTAAATTATTTCAACCGGCAAATTCTCGTTTCGTTCGACATTCTTCATCTTTTTTTTCTTTTCCGGTGGATCCAATTCAAGGTTATTCGGGTTGATCACATTCTTTTCCTCGGCTCAAGTCTTCTCCCTGCTCATTTGCCTCTCGCCAGTTTATCCTTCCGGAGTGCTCAAGACATCTCAGGAGATTCGTCTGTGTTCCCATTAATTCGAGGTTATCACCTCATTAAAATATTTCAATTGTTCCGGTGCATCATCTATCTGTTCAACAATCCTTTTCAACAGTGTTTTCTTTTAGTGGGCCCTAACCCACAGGTCTTTTCCCAGGATCTTACTTGACTCTTCTAATTTCCCCGGAGTTATTCTCAATTCTTTTCAAAGTGTGACGTAAGAATGGATTTCATCAGTCACATGCCTTCTCCAAGATCTCGTTCAAATTATTTTCATTGTTGGCTCAACCTTTTCGGTTTCATTCTCCCGGAGTATCTCAGTAATTTTTTTTGGTGGTGTTTCTCGTCGTCATTTGAAGACCGAAGAAGAGTTTTCCTCTCAATCTTGCCCGTTCTCTCGAATATTCGTGATTCTAGCTCTTGTCATCCTCTCGAATTATTCCAATAGTCAGATATTCTTTTCTTTCTGATCCGGAGTATGTCAGGAGTTGTTTTTCCATTTCTTTTCACCGGAGGCCATCATTCTAGTTATCATTCTCTATTTATCCCGGTGCTTCGTTCAAGTATTCTTTATCAGCTCGTTGTCTCTTTGTTCTTTTGCATCTAAATCCCCTCTAGCATATTTGTTCTTCTAATTTTTCCCGGTGATTCGGTCTCTTTTATCAGTCATTTTCGAATTCTTACGGTGGTTCATCCAAGATTCTTTTTCTTTGATTATCATTTTAATCCATTCGTTCTTTCAATCCTAGCAGTGGTTCATGAAGACTTTCTCAAGTTTTGCGCCATTTACCCCTCAATCCTTTTGCCAAGAAGAATAAGTGATATGCAAAAATGCATTGCTTGTCATCAATTAAATTTGATGAAGGATAAGCATACAATAAATCTTATTCTTATTTCATCCTAGTGAGTAATCTTTTCCTTCAGAGTTTGTTCTTGATGAATAAATTCTAGTTCCAAGTGCTTTCATCTTTTCTTTTCCGGAGTTCAAATTTTTCCTTGGCCATGTCATCGGAACCTCCATCTAAATCATCGCAACGCTCATATTATTCTTTCGTCCTTCATTCTATCTAATCATCCTTTCGTTACCGGAGTTCTTCATGGTGGTTCATCATGATTTAATTCTTTCCTCAAGTGTTCATCAAGATTCTTATCGAAGGAGCTCAAGAATCTTTCCTCCTTGATTTTCGAAGTGCAATTAATTCTCCGTATTTCTTTTGAAGTGGAGTTTTGCATTTCTTCATTCTTCTAAGCTATCCAATCTTTTCCGTTTGTGGCCGCTTATCACCTTATGATCTTGAGATGTTATCTATAAGACCACAACAAGCTTATCCTTTCGTTGTTGATTTTCTCAACAACTCCGTTCTTTCCTTCCTACTAAATTCATTTCAGTCCATTCTTTTAATTCTAACGGAGGCTTGCGTTGTTCATCTCATCAATTGCCATCCCATCGTGTGAAGTTCATGTTCTATTTTATCCATGTTCAGTCAGAGTGCTACCTAAATCCTTTCAGTCTTATCCATTTCTTATATCGTTCTAACCGGAGTGCTTTCAGAGTCTATCTGTTTCCGTGAGCTTTCGATTCTCGTCATTCTCGTCGTTCCTCTCTTCTTCTCGAGTGCTCTTGATTCTTTGCTTCTTCTCTTGAGTTCTTGTTTCACCTCATCCCTTTTCTCTTCCGTCTCGGTCCTAAGATCTCGGGACGAGATCTCTTGTTAGTGGAGGAGTGTTGTAACGCTCCGGATCCGATGCGCCAGATGTGTGCCAGTTATTCGCCGTCGTTGCCATGTCATTTGCTTGCGTGTTGCATTTTATCATGTCATCATGTTCATTTCATTTTGCATACGTGTTCGTCTCATGCATCCGAGCCTTTTCCCCGTTGTCCGTTTTGCAATCCGGCGCTCCTATGCCCTCCAGCGTTCCCCTTTTCTCTCCTGTTGTGAGTGGGTTTTAAACTTTCTCAGAATGGACCGAGTCTTGCCAAGCGGCCTTGGTATAGCACCGGTAGACCGCCTGTCAAGTTTCGTGCCATTTGGAGGTCATTTGATACTCCAACGATTAACCGGGTAACCGCAAAAGCCCCTCTGTCTTTGCAGCCCAACACCCCTCCAAAGTGGCCCAAAACCCATCTAACTCCCCTCCATGCTCTCGGTTGTTCGGTCAAGATCGTGTGGGCGAAAACCGCTCCTCATTTGGACTCTCCTAGCTCCTTCTACCTATAAATATGCCCTCTCCCCCGAAATTCACGGATGAATCCCCCCCGAAACCCTAGCTTCGTCCTCATCCCGCAGCCGGACACGTCCGGACCCCGCCGGACATGTCTGCCCTCCCTTCCACCTCACTCCAGCCAATAGGAGCGCGCCACGTCACCCTGCCTCCCCTCTCCTCCACTCCGCCGCCGCCACGTGGCGCCCGGCTGCCCGCGCCGCCACCGGCCCGCTCGGGCCCGCCTCCGGCCCCCGCGGCCCGTCCCGCGCGCCGCCGGCCTGCGCCTGCCCCGCCGCCGCCGCCGCCGACCGGCCGGCGCTCGCCTCCGCCTCCGCTGTCCCTCGCCGCCGACTGCCCGGCGCCGCCCGGCCTCCGCAGCCAGCGCCCCGAGGCGGCCCGCCTCCCCGCACCCCGGAGCTCCCCGCCGCTGCCGCACCCGGATCCGGCGAGATCCGGGCGGGATCAAGCCGCCGCCGCCTCGTGAAGCTCGCCACCGGCCTCCTCGGGGCTAGATCCGCTCGGATCCGGCCGGCCCCAACTCCCTCCGGCCTTCCCCGACCATGCCGGCGTCTTCCCCCGCGCTCCGGCAAGCTCCGGCAAGCTTCGGCCACCTTCTACCTCAACTCCGGCAAGTTCTCCGGCCCTGCTTCGAAATCCGTGCACGAGGTTGACTTTCCCCCCTCCAAAATTCGTCCAAGTCCCCAGTCTGTGTAATTTTCATGCCATGTTCGTCATGCCGTATCTCTGCATCCGTAGCTCCGTTTTGTGCGTGTAATATGTCAAATTGTTCGCCTCAATGAGTACATCATTTCATTCCATTGCTTCATATTCATTTGAGGTCATCTTGATGCCTGAATCATCGTTGTAAGAGTGCTTCATGATGTTTTCTGCTGTCTGTTATCAGAACAAGCTCTTTTGTTATTTTTGCCATGATTGATGTGTGCATCCTATGAGGTTGATGTCTACATGTGTTTTGATCTATGCTATGTCTTCTTTACAGAGGTGCTTACCATGTATTTTTGTGATCAATGTGGTGACTAGCACAAGCATGCAAACTAGGCATCGTGATGTTGCTGATTTTAGTCCCTGTTCTGCTGTTATTTTGAGGCCATGTAAACTTGATGCTACAGAGAGATCCATGCATATTTTGAGATACTTCAGTAAGGGTGTTTTGAACATATGGTTATTGTCTATCCATTCATGCCCTTGGTTGCAATTATGGAGTAGTCTAGCATGTCATTTTCGTGCTCTACTTTTGCTTCAAAATGTTTCCTGGCAGATTGTTTACATGTTATTCAATTTGGACAAGGTTGCTATAGTTGATCCTTGCATGCTATGGACTTGTTCTTGACTTGGTTTGTTTCACAAACATGTCTTCTTGATGATGCTATGCTTATCTTGTCATGCAATGACTTGTGGTGAGTGAATCGAGCTTGTTAAGTAGGGTACTTGATGTTGCTGTTTTGCTAGGCTGAATCTGTTATTTCATGATGCTATATAAACATGTTGCTACTAATCATTCTATGCATAATCTGGAGATGTTCACTAAACATGTTTTGTTCTATATGTCATGCTATATCCATCCATGCCCCTGGTAGCATTTATAGCTTGATGTAACTTGTTCATATCTTGCTCCAAAGTTGCTTGATAATGTTGCTGTCAGCCTGTTAACATTAAGTTCAGTTTTTGTCATGTGTTTTGCTAGTGATCCATGCACCCTATGACCTTGCTCTTGCCATGCTTAGCTTCACAAACATGCCTTCTTACTGTTGCTTGCCTTGCCATGCCATGTATTGCTCTATAGTGAGTTGCACAAGCTCATCTACATGCCTTCATAATTCTGTTTCTGTCATGTTTGAATCTGTATTATAACTTGCCATGTTTACATGGGTGCCATCATATTTTCTGATCCTTTTTGGCTTATGGTCAGTAAGGGACTTTTGATCTATGCAATTAGTAGATTCATGCCATGCCTTTGTTTGCCATGATAAGTTCCTGTAACATGTTGTTTGATAGCTCTTAACATTGCATTGTGATGTTATTTTCTGCAAAGTCTGAAATTGTTATTACTTGCAATCTTACCATGTGTGTTTGGGCATGTTCTAGTGATTTCTAGATATAGCTCAGTGTTCATGTTTTGTGATGCTATACCTGTACATCATGCCCATGCCTTTTGTTTTCATATTATGGTGCTGTAGCATGTTGTTTTGGTGCTTGCAATATGCCTAGTTGCTATTTTGGACAGCTTGTCCTTTAAACTTGTATAGCGTGTGTGTGTTGAACCGTTGCTCCGTTTTGAGTGTGCTCTATATGAAACTTGCTTGATTTTGCATGTAGCTTCATATTATCATGTTGCATCCATGTTTTGGTGTGTTTGCTTGATGTTCGCATGCATTTTGCATCAATGCCATGTTTAACTTGTGTTGCTCATATCTTCTAGGCCGTAGCTCCGAACTAAATGATCTTTATATGTAACTTGACTAGAATCTCGTGTAGATCATCTTGGCGCATCTTAACTTGCTGTTTAACAACTTGAACATAAGGTTTATTCAGATCTGGACCAATTTCGAAATATGCACATGAGGACTTACCGGAATTGTTATATGTTGTTCCCGGCCTCATTTAAACTTGCCTTGATGTGTTGCTCTTGTTTGCATCATCCCTTGCCATGAGTAGCTTCATGTAGGCTTGTCATGCATCATGCTTGTTGTGCATCATGTCTTGTTCATGTGTGGTGTGTTTACCTTGTTGTGTGCTTCTTTTCGATAGTTCCCATTTCGTTGCGATCGTGAGGATTCGTTCGTCTACGCTTGGTTCGGCTTCATCCGTTCGTCTTCTTCATGGACTCGTTCTTCTTCCTAGAAGGATTTCAGGCAAGATGACCGCTACCCTAGATCTCAATACTATCTTTGCTATGCTAGTTACTTCGTTCTATCACTTTGCTGTGCTACCTATTACTTCTTTATCAAGCCATCCCAAATTGCCATGTCAGCCTCTAACCTTTGACACCTTTCCTATGCAAACCGTTGTTTGGCTATGTTACCGCTTTTGCTCAGCCCCTCTTATAGCGTTGCTAGTTGCAGGTGAAGTTGAAGATTTCTCCATGGTGGACAGGATTTTGGTTGGGATATCACAACATCTCTTATATTATTAATGCATCTATATACTTGGTAAAGGGTAGAAGACTCGGCCTTTTGCCTGGTGCTTTGTTCCACTCTTGCCGCCCTAGTTTCCGTCAGACCGGTGTTATGTTCCCGGATTTTGTGTTCCTTACGCGGTCGGGTGATTTATGGGACCCCCTTGACAGTTCGCTTTGAATAAAACTCCTCCAGCAAGGCCCAACCTTGGTTTTACCATTTGCCTCACCACCACCTACCTTTTCCCTTGGGAGTCGCTCTCTCGAGGGTCATCTTTATTATAGCCCCCCCCCCCGGGCCAGTGCTTGTCTAAGTGTTGGTCCGAACTAGAGCCCTTTACAGCGCCCCCTCAGGGAAACTTGAGGTCTGGTTTTAGTTGTACGAATTGCTCATCCGGTGTTGCCCTGAGAACGAGATATGTGCAGCTCCTATCGGGATTGTCGGCGCATCGGGCGGCTTTGCTGGTCTTGTTTTACCATTGTCGAAATGTCTTGTAAACCGGGATTCTGAGTCTGATCGGGTCTTCCTGGGAGAAGGTATATCCTTCGTTTATCGCGAGAGCTTGTCATGGGCTAAGTTGGGACACCCCTGCAGGGTATAATCTTTCGAAAGCCGTGCCTGCGGTTATAGGCAGATGGGAATTTGTTAATGTGCGGTTGTAGATAACTTGGCACCAGATCTGTATTAAAACGCATCAACCATGTGTGTAGCCGTGATGGTCTCTTTACGGCGGAGTCCGGGAAGTGAACACGGTTTCTGTGTTATGTTTGACGTAAGTAGGAGTTCAGGATCACTTCTTGATCATTGCTAGCTTCACGACCGTTCTGCTTGCTCTCTTCTCGCTCTTATTTGCGTATGTTAGCCACCATACTTGCTTAGTCGCTGCTGCAGCCTCACCACTTTACCCCTTCCTTTCCCTTTAAGCTTTGCTAGTCTTGATACCCATGGTAATGGGATTGCTGAGTCCTCGTGGCTCACAGATTACTACAACAACAGTTGCAGGTACAGGTTTTGCGATGATCATGACGCGAGAGCGATGCTTGCTTTGTGTTGAGTTCTTCTTCTGCTTCTTCGATCAGGGGATAGGTTCCAGGTCGGCAGCCTGGGCTAGCAGGGTGGATGTCGTTTGAGTTTCTGTTTGTGTTTCATCCGTAGTCGGATGATGCTCTTATGTATTGTGATGTTGTATTCATGTGGCATTGTATGCCTCTTGTATGTATCCCCATCTATTATGTAATGTTGATGTAATGATATCCACCTTGCAAAAGCGTTTCAATATGCGGGTCTATCCTTGGTGGGACCTTCGAGTTCCTTTTGGATAGGGTCGCATATTGGGCGTGATAAGTTGGTATCAGAGCCTCGACCGACCTTAGGAGCCCCCTTGATTGATCGTGTAGTTTGGCCGTTGTTGAGTCTAGAAGAAAACTGTTTTCGGAGTCTAGTTATATCGGAGAGTAGGAATTCTTTTTACTCCTCAGCCCCTCCGTCGCTCTGGTAAGGAATCTTGATGTAGGTGTTTTGAATTACTTCTCTTCCCCTTCAAATTTTTCTTTAGGATCACGCAGTTGGTTTTCTGATCGTGGGTTCTCATCTCTTTTCATTCGGTGCATTTCTCGTCTAGTCGACTCGAGCCTCTTCATCTTTGAGTTCAATCCTCAGTTGTTTTCTTTCCCACCCGCCCACCCTTCTTCTTCTCAGAACCGGAGTCCGTAATTGAGTATCCATCCTACTCGTGCGAAGTTTTTGCTTCTTCTCAATGATTTCAACCGGTGTTTTCTCTTCAAGATATTCGTCGATTTCCCCTTCCAAGTTGCCTTTGCTTTCCCGCCCTCCCACCCTCTTCTTCCCGGAGTCTGAGTCTGTTTCGAGCATCAATTTCCATTCGTGCGGAACCTCTTCAGTCTTTCGTAAATTATTTCAACCGGCAAATTCTCGTTTCGTTCGACATTCTTCATCTTTTTTTTTCTTTTCCGGTGGATCCAATTCAAGGTTATTCGGGTTGATCACATTCTTTTCCTCGGCTCAAGTCTTCTCCCTGCTCGTTTGCCTCTCGCCAGTTTATCCTTCCGGAGTGCTCAAGACATCTCAGGAGATTCGTCTGTGTTCCCATTAATTCGAGGTTATCACCTCATTAAAATATTTCAATTGTTCCGGTGCATCATCTATCTGTTCAACAATCCTTTTCAACAGTGTTTTCTTTTAGTGGGCCCTAACCCACAGGTCTTTTCCCAGGATCTTACTTGACTCTTCTAATTTCCCCGGAGTTATTCTCAAATTCTTTTCAAAGTGTGACGTAAGAATGGATTTCATCAGTCACATGCCTTCTCCAAGATCTCGTTCAAATTCTTTTCATTGTTGGCTCAACCTTTTCGGTTTTCATTCTCCCGGAGTATCTCAGTAATTTTTTTTGGTGGTGTTTCTCGTCGTCATTTGAAGACCGAAGAAGAGTTTTCCTCTCAATCTTGCCCGTTCTCTCGAATATTCGTGATTCTAGCTCTTGTCATCCTCTCGAATTATTCCAATAGTCAGATATTCTTTTCTTTCTGATCCGGAGTATGTCAGGAGTTGTTTTTCCATTTCTTTTCACCGGAGGCCATCATTCTAGTTATCATTCTCTATTTATCCCGGTGCTTCGTTCAAGTATTCTTTATCAGCTCGTTGTCTCTTTGTTCTTTTGCATCTAAATCCCCTCTAGCATATTTGTTCTTCTAATTTTTCCCGGTGATTCAGTCTCTTTTATCAGTCATTTTCGGATTCTTACGGTGGTTCATCCAAGATTCTTTTTCTTTGATTATCATTTTAATCCATTCGTTCTTTCAATCCTACCAGTGGTTCATGAAGACTTTCTCAAGTTTTGCGCCATTTACCCCTCAATCCTTTTGCCAAGAAGAATAAGTGATATGCAAAAATCCATTGCTTGTCATCAATTAAATTTGATGAAGGATAAGCATACAATAAATCTTATTCTTATTTCATCCTAGTGAGTAATCTTTTCCTTCAGAGTTTGTTCTTGATGAATAAATTCTAGTTCCAAGTGCTTTCATCTTTTCTTTTCCGGAGTTCAAATTTTTCCTTGGCCATGTCATCGGAACCTCCATCTAAATCATCGCAACGCTCATATTATTCTTTCATCCTTCATTCTATCTAATCATCCTTTCGTTACCGGAGTTCTTCATGGTGGTTCATCATGATTTAATTCTTTCCTCAAGTGTTCATCAAGATTCTTATCGAAGGAGCTCAAGAATTTTTCCTCCTTGATTTTCGAAGTGCAATTAATTCTCCGTATTTCTTTTGAAGTGGAGTTTTGCATTTCTTCATTCTTCTAAGCTATCCAATCTTTTCCGTTTGTGGCCGGTTATCACCTTATGATCTTGATATGTTATCTATAAGACCACAACAAGTTTATCCTTTCGTTGTTGATTTTCTCAACAACTCCGTTCTTTCCTTCCTAATAAATTCATTTCAGTCCATTCTTTTAATTCTAATGGAGGCTTTGCGTTGTTCATCTCATCAATTGCCATCCCATCGTGTGAAGTTCATGTTCTATTTTATCCATGTTCAGTCAGAGTGCTACCTAAATCCTTTCAGTCTTATCCGTTTCTTATATCGTTCTAACCGGAGTGCTTTCAGAGTCTATCTGTTTCCGTGAGCTTTCGATTCTCGTCATTCTCGTCGTTCCTCTCTTCTTCTCGAGTGCTCTTGATTCTTTGTTTCTTCTCTTGAGTTCTTGTTTCACCTCATCCCTTTTCTCTTCGGTCTCGGTCCTAAGATCTCAGGACGAGATCTCTTGTTAGTGGAGGAGTGTTGTAACGCCCCAGATCCGATGCGCCAGATGTGTGCCAGTTATTCGCCGTCGTTGCCATGTCATTTGCTTGCGTGTTGCATTTTATCATGTCATCATGTGCATTTCATTTTGCATACGTGTTCGTCTCATGCATCCGAGCCTTTTCCCCGTTGTCCGTTTTGCAATCCGGCGCTCCTATGCCCTCCGGCGTTCCCCTTTTCTCTCCTGTTGTGAGTGGGTGTTAAACTTTCTCGGAATGGACCGAGTCTTGCCAAGCGGCCTTGGTATAGCACCGGTAGACTGCCTGTCAAGTTTCGTGCCATTTGAAGGTCATTTAGTACTCCAACGGTTAACCGTGTAACCGCAAAAGCCCCTCTGTCTTTGCAGCCCAACACCCCTCCAAAGTGGCCCAAAACCCATCTAACTCCCCTCCATGCTCTCGGTTGTTCGATCGCGATCACGTGGGCGAAAACCGCTCCTCATTTGGACTCTCCTAGCTCCCTCTACCTATAAATATGCCCTCTCCCCCGAAATTCACGGATGAATCCCCCCCGAAAACCTAGCTTCGTCCTCATCCCGCAGCCGGACACGTCCGGACCCCGCCGAACATGTCCGCCCTCCCTTCCACCTCACTCCAGCCAATAGGAGTGCGCCACGTCACCCTGCCGCCCCTCTCCTCCACTCCGCCGCCGCCACGTGGCGCCCGGCTGCCCGCGCCGCTGCCGGCGCGCTCGGGCCCGCCTTGAGCCCCCGCGGCCCGTCCCGTGCACCGCCGGCCCGCGCCTGCCCCACCGCCACCTGGTCCCTCGCCGGCCGCCGCCACCGCCGACCGGCCGGCGCTCGCCTCCGCCTCCGCCGTCCCTCGCCGCCGGCTGCCCGGCGCCGCCCGGCCTCCGCCGCCTGCGCCCCGAGGCGGCCCGCCTCCCGCTCGCCTCCCCGCACCCCAGGGCTCCCCGCCGCCACCGCACCCGGATCCGGCCAGATCCGGGCGGGATCAAGCCGCCGCCGCCTCGTGAAGCTCGCCGCCGGCCTCGTCGGGGCTAGATCCGCTCGGATCCGGCCGGCCCCAACTCCCTCCGGCCTTCCCCGACCACGCCGGCGTCTTCCCCCGCGCTCCGGCAAGCTCCAACCACCTTCTACCTCAACTCCGGCGAGTTCTCCGGCCCTGCTTCGAAATCCGTGCATGAGGTTGACTTTCCCCCCTCCAAAATTCGTCTAAGTCCCCAGTCTGTGTAATTTTCAGGCCATGTTCGTCATGCCGTATCTCTGCATCCGTAGCTCTGTTTCGTGCGTGTAATATGTCAAATTGTTCGCCTCAACGAGTACATCATTTCGTTCTATTGCTTCATATTCATTTGAGGTCATCTTGATGTCTGAATCATCGTTGTAAGAGTGCTTCATGATGTTTTCTGCTGTCTGTTATCAGAACGAGCTCTTTTGTTATTTTTGACATGATTGATGTGTGCATCCTATGAGGTTGATGTCTACATGTGTTTTGATCTATGCTATGTCTTATTTACATAGGTGCTTACCATGTATTTTTTGATCAATGTGGTGACTAGCACAAGCATGCAAACTAGGCATCGTGATGTTGCTAATTTTAGTCCCTGTTCTGCTATTATTTTGAGGCCATGTAAACTTGATGCTACAGAGAGATCCATGCATATTTTGAGATACTTAAGTAAGGGTGTTTTGAACATATGGTTATTGTATATCCATTCATGCCCTTGGTTGCAATTATGGAGTAGTCTTGCATGTCATTTTCGTGCTCCACTTTTGCTTCAAAATGTTTCCTGGCAGATTGTTTACATGTTATTCAATTTGGCCAAGGTTGCTATAGTTGATCCTTGCATGCTATGGACTTGTTCTTGACTTGGTTTGTTTCGCAAACATGTCTTCTTGATGATGCTATGCTTATCTTGTCATGCAATGACTTGTGGTGAGTGAATTGAGCTTGTTAAGTAAGGTACTTGATGTTGCTGTTTTGCTAGGCTGAATCTGTTATTTCATGATGCTATATAAACATGTTGCTACTAATCATTCTATGCATAATCTGGACATGTTCACTAAACATGTTTTGTTCTACATGTCATGCTATATCCATCCATGCCCCTGGTAGCATTTATAGCTTGATGTAACTTGTTCATATCTTGCTCCAAAGTTGCTTGATAATGTTGTTGTCAGCCTGTTAACATTAAGTTCAGTTGTTGTCATGTGTTTTGCTGGTGATCCATGCACCCTATGACCTTGCTCTTGCCATTCTTAGCTTCACAAACATGCCTTCTTACTGTTGGTTGCCTTGCCATGCCATTTATTGCTCTGTAGTGAGTTGCACAAACTCATCTACATGCCTTCATAATTCTGTTTCTGTCATGTTTGAATCTGTATTATAACTTGCCATGTTTACGTGGGTGCCATCATATTTTCTGATCCTTTTTGGCTTATGGTCAGTAAGGGATTTTTGATCTATGCAATTAGTAGCTTCATGCCATGCCTTTGTTTGCGATGATAAGTTCCTGTAACATGTTGTTTGATAGCTCTAAACATTGCATCGTGATGTTATTTTCTGCAAAGTCTGAAATTGTTATTACTTGCAATCTTATCATGTGTGTTTGAGCATTTTCTAGTGATTTCTAGATATAGATCAGTGTTCATGTTTTGTTATGCTATATCTGTACATCATGCCCATGCCTTTTGTTTTCATATTGTGGTGTTGTAGCATGTTGTTTTGGTGCTTGCAATATGCCTAGTTGCTGTTTTGGACAACTTGTCCTTTAAACTTGTATAGCGTGTGTGTGTTGAACCGTTGCTCCGTTTTGAGTGTGCTCTATATGAAACTTGCTTGATTTTGCATGTAGCTTCATATTATCATGTTGCATCCATGTTTTGGTGTGTTTGCTTCATGTTTGTATGCATTTTGCATCTATGCCATGTTTAACTTGTGTTGCTCATATCTTCTAGGCCGTAGCTCCGAACTAAATGATCTTTATATGTAACTTGACTAGAATCTCGTGTAGATCATCTTGGCGCATCTTAAATTGCTGTTTAACAACTTGAACATAAGCTTTATTCAGATCTGGACCAATTTCGAAATATGCATATGAGGACTTACCAGAATTGTTATATGTTGTTCCCGGCCTCATTTAAACTTGCCTTGATGTGTTGCTCTTGTTTGCATCATCCCTTGCCATGAGTAGCTTCATGTAGGCTTGTCATGCATCATGCTTGTTGTGCATCATGTCATGTTCATGTGTGGTGTGTTTACCTTGTTGTGTGCTTCTTTTCGATAGTTCCCATTTCGTTGCGATCGTGAGGATTCGTTCGTCTACGCTTGGTTCGGCTTCATCCGTTCGTCTTCTTCACGGACTCGTTCTTCTTCCTAGCGGGATTTTAGGCAAGATGACCGCTACCCTGGATCTCAATACTATCTTTGCTATGCTAGTTACTTCGTTCTATTGCTTTGTTGCGCTACCTATTACTTGTTTATCAAGCCATCCCAAATTGCCATGTTAGCCTCTAACCTTTGACACCTTTCCTATGCAAACCGTTGTTTGGCTATGTTATCGCTTTTGCTCAGCCCCTCTTATAGCGTTGCTAGTTGCAGGTGAAGTTGAAGATTTCTCCATGGTGGACATGATTTTGGTTGGGATATCACAATATCTCTTATATTATTAATGCATCTATATACTTGGTAAAGGGTGGAAGACTCGGCCTTTTTCCTGGTGCTTTGTTCCACTCTTGCCGCCCTAGTTTCCCTCAGACCGGTGTTATGTTCCCGGATTTTGCATTCCTTACGCGGTTGGGTGATTTATGGGATCCCCTCGACAGTTCGCTTTGAATAAAACTCCTCCAGCAAGGCCCAATGTTGGTTTTACCATTTGCCTCACCACCACCTACCTTTTCCCTTGGGAGTCATTCTCTCGAGGGTCATCTTTATTATAGCCCCCCCCCCAGGCCAGTGCTTGTCTAAGTGTTGGTCCGAACTAGAGCCCTTTGCAGCACCCCTCAGAGAAACTTGAGGTCTGGTTTTAGTTGTACGGATTGCTCATCCGGTGTTGCCCTGAGAACAAGACATGTGCAGCTCCTATCGAGATTGTCGGCGCATCGGGCGGCTTTGCTGGTCTTGTTTTACCATTGTCGATGTCTTGTAAACCGGGATTCCGAGTCTGATCGGGTCTTCCTGGGAGAAGGTATATCCTTCGTTGATCGCGAGAGCTTGTCATGGGCTAAGTTGGGACACCCCTGCAGGGTATAATCTTTCGAAAGCCGTGCCTCCGGTTATAGGAAGATGGGAATTTGTTAATGTCTGGTTGTAGATAACTTGACACCAGATCCGTATTAAAACGCATCAACCGTGTGTGTAGCCATGATGGTCTCTTTTCGGCGGAGTCCGGGAAGTGAACATGGTTTCTATGTTATGTTTGACGTAACTAGGAGTTCAGGATCACTTCTTGATCATTGCTAGCTTCACGACCGTTCTGCTTGCTCTCTTCTCGCTCTTATTTGCGTATGTTAGCCACCATACTTGCTTAGTCGCTGTTGCAGCCTCACCACTTTACCCCTTCCTTTCCCTTTAAGCTTTGCTAGTCTTCATACCCAAGGTAATGGGATTGCTGAGTCCTCATGGCTCACAGATTACTACAACAACAGTTGCAGGTACAGGTTTTGCGATGATCATGACGCGAGAGCGATGCTTGCTTTGCGTTGAGTTCTTCTTCTGCTTCTTCGATCAGGGGATAGGTTCCAGGTCGGCAGCCTGGGCTAGCAGGGTGGATGTCATTTGAGTTTTTATTTGTGTTTCATCCGTAGTCGGATGATGACCTTATGTATGATGTATTGTTGTATTCGTGTGGCATTGTATGCCTCTTGTATGTATCCCCTTCTATTATGTAATGTTGATGTAATGATATCCACCTTGCAAAAGCGTTTCAATATGCGGGTCTATCCTTGGTGAGACCTTCGAGTTCCTTTTGGATAGGGTCGCATATTGGGCGTGACATGTGATCTCTCTCTCCCCCTTTGACATTAATTTCCAAGAAGGACCTTTCTGGAATTTGTCGTGAATGGGTTTGGTCCTTGATTCACCGCACAAAGCACTAATGTAAATGTGATGCTTGTAGAGGACAAGATTCATTGAGTGGAGCTGGATCAAGAGTAGTGCAGGAATAAATGTCAAAATGTTTTTCCTGTAGTGAAATTGGTGGCACCGCGTTGTATGCTTCGGTTGCACCGAATGATTTCGGTTAGACTGGAAACAAGAAACCGGTGTGACTGAGTTAATCACAGAGAAAACACTTGTCACCTCAGCTCACTAGACACGTAAGATCTCACAAGGATTTACAAGGAATTAACAGAAAGATTTGCAATGAATTGATGCAGGGAATGCAGAACAAACAAAAAAAAAGAAGAAATCTAGATGAAGTTTTTTTGAAAGGGGAAGCAAATATGCATGAGACAAATGCAAGAGCACAGAAAAGAACACACGAGAACTTCATCTAGAAATGGTCGGCGACAAAGTCACCTACGTTAGAGTATATTGACTTAGGAGTCAAGTGAGATCACTTGATCATAGGTCATACTCATCGTTTAAGCTCAAAATGGGGTTACCATTTTCATTTAAGCATCTTGATGTATTCACATCTTGTCGAGTTGCTTTGACTCATGACTTGGAGTAATGCTTCTCTAAGACGGAATAACATATCTTGGGTGGTGGTGTTGATCGTGATCACGTAGTTGAACTTGTGTGGGTTGCTCAAAGTTGATGTAGCTCATCAAGGGTTGGGAGCACCACTTGGAATTTGAGTTCATCTTCCTACATGGGTTAGTTCTTGCAAGGAAGAGCACTTGCGTATCAAAAATGACAATCATGAAACTCAACATAGAATTTGTCAAAGGATATGTTTGAATGGTTTTGTGCTTCCTTGTCTTCAACCACCACTGTGTAGAGACTTGGTGATGTAGAGATTGCTCAAGATGTGAGTGAGTTACAATCTCATGGAATTAGATTCATCCAAGTACCTACATGGGTTAGATAACATGCAAGGTGCAAATATATCCAAGACATAAGATCATCAATCATAAGAGAATTATCAAGGATTAGTCATAAGCTCATGTCTTGCATGTATCCAATGGAGTTCCTACTCCAAGTTTGAAGCATCAATGATGTTCAATTCACCTCTTAACCTGCAACACACTTTCTCATCAAGTGGTTTAGAGAATATATCGGCTAATTGCTTTTCGGTGCGAACATGCTTAAGATTAATGTCACCCTTAGCAACATGATCTCGAATGAAATGATGACGAACTTCAATATGCTTAGTCCGAGAGTGTTGCACGAGATTGTGAGCAATCTTAATAGCACTTTCATTGTCACAAAGTAATGGAACATGTTTCACATATATCCCATAATCTTTAAGAGTTTGGGTCATCCAAAGTAATTGAGCACAACATGAACCAACGGCAATGTATTCCGCTTCGGCGGTGGATAAGGATACCGAGTTTTGTTTCTTGGACGACCAAGACACAAGAGATCTACCAAGAAATTGACAATTACCCGAAGTGGATTTTCTATCTACCTTGTCATAGGCATAGTCCGAGTCAGAGTAGCCAACAAGATCGAAAGAGGCCCTCTTTGGATACCAAATGCCAAAGTTTGGTGTATGGATTACGTATCTCACTATCCTTTTCACGGCCTTAAGATGACATTCTTTAGGAGCAGCTTGATATCGTGCACACATGCACACACTTAGCATGATATCGGGACGTGTAGCACATAGATATAACAATGAACCAATCATAGAGTGATAAACCTTTTGATCAACCGGTTCACCATCTTTGGTCAAATCAAGATGTCCACTAGTAGGCATGGGTGTAGTCATACCTTTGCATTCTTGCATATTGAACTTCTTGAATAAGTCCTTGGTGTACTTCGTTTGAGAGACAAAGGTACCTTCCTTAGTTTGCTTGATTTGCAAACCAAGAAAGAATTTGAGTTCACTCATCATAGACATCTCAAACTTTTCCGACATTAGCTTCCCAAACTTTTCACTAAAATGAGGGTTAGTAGAACCAAATATAATATCATCAACATAGATTTGGCATACAAATAGTTCTCCATTGACCCTTTTAGTAAAAAGAGTAGAATCTATTTTTCCTATTTCAAAGCCTTTTTTCAGTAAGGCAATTGGTCAAGCATTTATACCACGCTCTAGGAGCTTGTTTAAGACCATAAAGAGCTTTATGCAGTTTGTAAACTTGATCAGATTTCTTGGGATTAACAAAGCCGGGAGGTTGTTTAACATAAACTTCCTCCTCTATTTCACCATTTAGAAAAGCACTTTTAATGGCCATTTGGTACAAGGTGATATCATGGTGATTAGCATAGGCAAGTAAGATGCGAATGGAACCAAGTCTAGCAACGGGAGCATAAGTCTCACCATAGTCCATACCTTCGACTTATGTGTAGCCTTGGGCGACGAGACGTGCTTTGTTGCAAACTACTTGTCATCTTCATCTTGCTTGTTGCGAAACACCCATTTGGTACCGATGATATTGTGGTTGTTGTCGGGCTTCTCAACCAATGTCCAAACTTGATTTCTCTCAAAGTTTTGTAGCTCTTCATGCATAGCATTTATCCAATCCAGATCTTCCAATGCTTCTTCAACCTTCATAGGTTAAATGCTAGAGATGAATGATAGTGTTCACAAAAGTTAGCTAAACAAGTTTTAGAGCGAGTGATTCTCCCGGTCTGGATATCTTTGTAGATTTGCTCGACGGGATGATCTTTAGCAATTCTTGCTCGAACTCATGAAAGCTTTTGCTTGGGTCTTGGTTGAACATCTTCTTCATATTGTTCTTCTTCTTGGCCTTCTTCATTGTTGGCGTTGTCATTCTCTTGTCGTGGTGGAGAAGGAGGTCATTGACGTTCGTCTTGGTGCACTTCCTCATTTTCTTCATCTTGGTGTGTCCCACTTGTGGATTCTTCCGTATCAACTCTTGGTTCACCTTATCATGAGGTAGAAGCTTCCACTTGGAAGGATGAGGTACTCTCCTTCACCTCCATTGGATGAATCTTGCCAATAGACAAGTCTTGGATTCCTTCTGACGGATCTTTGTCTCCTACATCAATTGGCAATTGCTCTACTTGCGAGCCGTTAGATTCATCAAACTTCACATCTACCGTTTCTTCAACCTTTCGGGTGAACTTGTTGTAGACACGGTATGTGTGAGAGTTTGAGCCATAACCAAGTAGGAAACCTTCATGAGACTTAGGAGAAAATTTAGAATGACGATGCTTATCAAGAATGTAGCACTTTGAGCCGAATACTCAAAAGTATCCAACTTGGGGTTTGTTATCGGTGAGAAGCTCATATGCCGTCTTGCCGAGTACCTTGTGAAGATACAAGCGATTTGTTGCATGACAAGCTGTCTCAACTGCTTCCGCCCAAAAGTGCTTCGGCGTCTTGTACTCATCAAGCAGCGTTCTCGCCATTTCGATGAGCGTCAAGTTCTTCCTCTCAACAACTCCATTTTGTTGAGGTGTGTACATAGCCGAGAACTCGTGTGAAATACCTTATTCATCAACAAAGGTATCCACATTTGCGTTCTTGAACTCCGTTCCGTTGTCGCTGCGAACCTTCTTGATCTTCACTTCAAATTGATTTTGGGCCTTCCTAGCGAAGTTTTTGAAGATATTTTGAACCTGCAATTTATCATCGAGAAAGAACACCCACGTAAATCTTGAAAAATCATCAACTATCACTAGACCAAAAGTATTTCCACTGAGACTTTTGTAGGCATTGGGGCCAAAAAGATCGATGTGAAGTAGCTCGAGTGGCCTCCTTATGGTCATGATGTTCTTCACGGGATGCCTTCCTCCAACCTGTTTACCTTCTTGACAAGCGCTGCAAAGTCTATCCTTATCAAATATGACATCGTTAACGCCAAGGATATGATTTCATTTAATAAGCTTGTCAAGGTTTCGCATACCAACATGACCTAATCGTCTATGCCATAACCAACCTTTAGAGGATTTAGCAATAAAGCAAGTTCTAGGTTGAGCCTTTTTATTGAAATCAACAATGTATAGATCACCTCTACGTACACCTGTAAAGATCATTTTATGATTATATCTACAAAACACTTGGCAATCTACTTCAGTAAATAGGACATTGAAATCGAAATCAGCAAGTCTAGATACTGAGAGTAAGTTGTAGCCAAGAGATACAACAAGGATGACATTTTGTATGGAGCTATCATGTGATATGGCCACCTTACCAAGGCCAACCACCTTACCCTTTGAGTTGTCACCGAAAGTGACATACTTTCGAGGACCATCGTTTTCAGCAAGCTCACGAAACATGTCTTTATCTCCGGTCATGTGATCGGTACATCCACTATCAAGAACCCATTCCTTTCCTCCTGCCATATATCCCCGAAGATTTGCCATAAGACAAATGTGTCTCATTGCATCATCAAGATCAAAGTCACTATCATCATCCTCATCATAGTATCCATGTTCATCATCGTCATGTGGTGGACCAAATCCTAGAGAGGGTGATTCGTTAGAGTGAGTTTGACAATGATCTTGTTTATGAATTTTAATAGCTTCGGAAATAATATCACTAATAATTCCAACATCTCCTTTTGCATGCATAAGATTTGTAAGCTCAAATAAACAATCACCAAACATAGGATCACTAGAATTCATCTTACTCAAGGCAATAGACTTATGGAGAATTTCATCAACATTTTTCAAGGAATAATTTGGAAAACGCTCCTCAAGAAATTTCCATATAGTGTAGGCACACTTAAGAGTAGGCAAACATCCAATCAAGTTTGTAGGAAAGCCTCTAGTGATAAGTTCAACAGTTCTAAGATTGCGAATCATGTCAATTGACTCATTAAGGGTAGGATACATAGGATCAACATGAGGTGCACAAGGGCTAGCAATGTACTTGTTCAAATGATATTGGTTGAAAATCACAAGCATCTCATTTTTCCACTCATGAAAGTACTCTCCATCAAGTATAGGCACTCTATGTCTAAGACTCCCAATAGTAGACTCATCCATCTTCCTCCAATGGTGTTTAAACCAAACCAATGGAAACCAAGCTCTGATACCAATTGAAAGGATCGAGAAGAGGTGTCTAGAGGTGGGGTGATGAGACACTAAGTATCAAAAGTTGCAGTTTTTAGCTTCTTTAAGTTTAAGTGGAGTTCAGGCACAAGTTTAACAATCACAATACATAACAAGGAAGCATGCAAAGAGTATATGAGCAGCGGAAAGTAAAGCATGTAACTTGCAAGTATGTAAAGGGAAGGGATTGGAGGATTCAAACGCAATTGGAGACACAGATGTTTTTGTCGTCGTTCCGATAGGTGGTGCTATCGTACGTCCACATTGATGGAGACTTCAACCCACGAAGGGTAACGGTTGTGCGAGTCCACGAAGGGCTCCACCCACGAAGGGTCCACGAAGAAGCAACCTTGTCTATCCCACCATGTCCGTCGCCCACAAAGGACTTGCCTCACTAGCGGTAGATCTTCATGAAGTAGGCGATCTCCTTGCCCTTAGAAACTCCTTGGTTCAACTCCACCATCTTGTCGGAGGCTCCCAAGTGACACCTAGCCAATCTAGGATACACCACTCTCCAAGACGTAACAAATGGTGTGTTGATGATGAACTCCTTGCTCTTTTGCTTCAAATGATAGTCTCCCCAACACTCAACTCTCTCACACAGGATTTGGATTTGGTGGAAAGAAGATTGGAGTGGAAAGCAACTTGGGGAAGGCTAGAGATCAAGATTCATATGGTAGGAATGGAATATCTTGGTCCCAACACATGAGTAGGTGGTTCTCTCTCAGAAAATGTATGTTGGAAGTGTAGGTTCGTTCTGATGGCTCTCTCCACGAATGAAGAGTGGGTGGAGGGGTATATATAGCCTCCACACAAAATCTAACCGTTACACACAACTTACCAATCTCAGTGGGACCGAATCGTGAAACTCGGTCGGACCGATTTAGCAAATAATGTGACCGTTAGGATTTTCGGTGGGACCGACATGCAACTCGGTAGGACCGATATGGTTAGGGTTAGGGCATAACGTAATCTCGGTGGGACCGATTACACAAACTCGGTGAGACCGATTTTGGTAATAAGCTAACCAGAGAGTTGGTCAAGCAAACTCGGTTTGACCGATTACACAAACTCGGTGAGACCGATTTTGGTAATAAGCTAACCAGAGAGTTTGCATTGTAATCTCGGTAGTACCGATTGCTCAAACTCGGTGAGACCAATTTTGGTAATGGACATACATAGAGGGATTACAATCCCATCTCGGTGAGACCGAGATCCCTATCGGCGAGACTGATTTGCCTAGGGTTTGTGGTAGTGGCTATGACATCTGAACTCGGTGGCGTCGGATAGAAAGAATTGGTGGGGTCGAGTTAGACTATTTGGTTTAGGACATATGTGGATGTGAGAAAGTAGTTGAGGTATCTGGAGCATATCACTAAGTATTTTGAGCAAGTAAGCCATTAAGCAACACCTCATCCCTCCTTGATAGTATTGGCTTTTCCTATAGACTCAATGTGATCTTGTATCACTAAAATAGAAAATTTAGAGCCTTGTTCTTGGAGCTTGAGCCAATCCTTTGTCCTTAGCATCTTGAAGGGGTTCCACATCCTTTATTCCATGCCACTCCATTGTTGAACTTGTCTGAAACATACTAGGTAAAAGTGTTAGTCCAACAAGAGATATGTTGACATTTAGTACCAAAATCACCCAGGGAGCACTTGTGCTTTCACAAGCGCATTTAATGCGATGCCTATGTGTCCTCTTGCTTTATTGGGGACAATAATAGAGACCATCTCGTCCTTCGCCGCTTCCCCTTGCCTTGCCACGCGTCTGGGCCGACGAGGCATGCAGTGTCACGCTGGCCAGCCAGCTGCTGTGTTGGCAAAGTGGTAGGCTTCCACGAAGATCTGCATGGCGCCACGCAGGCGTCTGCTTCGTTGGCATGCTTATCATTGTGTTGGAGTGGTGGTGAGGTGGCGGAACCTTGCCGAGGGTGGGCCTGGGCGCGCCCCAACGATCATCCCCAGCAACGCTTGCCGGGGGCCTTGGAGTCGTCCCGGCAAGGGTCTTGCCAGGGGTCTTCATCATTTGATCCCACGTGTTCTCGTGGGTTGTCGATCTTCGTGAGGAGCCGCATTCTACTAGGCATGTGCTCTTCAAACCGTGGCCCTTAATCATTGTTGATGGTGTCAGAGCTCTCAAGCCCAAGGGTGGTGGCCTTGCTGGTTTCACAAGCTGCCCCGGCAAGGGGCTTGCCCGGGGCCGCGCAGGTCGCCTTGGCAAGGCTTGTTTGCCGGGTGTGGCCTGCTTGCCTCTTGCTGCTTGTTACTTTGAGCACTTGCCTTGATGTTCTTTGCTCTTGTCTTGCCTCCTACTGTCTTTCTCTGCCTCGCCGAGCCTTGCTGTAGGGGTGGATACGACCGTCGGTGCACAAGTAAGGGGTACAGAAGCACCCATACTTTTGTACACCGACAGGATCCCCCGGGCCTGGGCCACACATAGGCGCAGGGCGTAGTTGGGCTAGGCCCAAAGCAGTGCGCGGGCGGGCAAGGCAGAGGCGAACCGCCACGATCTTTCTATCAGTTGCGCCTTCCCATATCTCGCATCGAGTGCGTGACGTGGGGGTCGTGCGTGGGATGGCCTCAACATGCTCGCATCATCCCGCAGTCGATAGCAACGAGGCGGCCCATGCTTCCTTTATCAAAAAGGAAGGAGTCTGCAGGGGCGCTACTCATTTACTAAGTGGACTCGGGTCGCGGCCTGCAAGGCGCTGCTCCCCAGGGTCACGGGGTGGCAATTAGTCGTCCCATCCCCTTCTTCTTTGCCACATACCCTTCATGTGTTGGGAAGGGCAGGCGGCGGGCACGGAGGATGTGGGCATTGATGTTGAGGCGGAAAATCAGGCGCTCGTGGATTGGGGGAGAGGGTGGTTTCGATTCCCCGCGCTTCAAGGGGCTACATTGGTCATGCGGGGCGGCCGCCCCTTGTGCTGGGCGGCCAGGCCTCGGCCCCGCTCTTCTATAAATGGGGTAGAGGGACGGTGCTTCTCCATACTCGCCCTCCTTTCCCCCTTTTGCTCGCCATCTTCTTCCGATCCTCCATGGTGAAAGGGCTTCTGCTCGACAATGCGTCCCTCCCTCCTCGGAGCCTCCAGCAGCGGAGCCCGCTGCGAGGGGAAGAGGAAGGGGACGGGGCCGAGGTCGTCGCAGTGCTCGGGGAGGAGGCGGATGGGGCGGCGTACCCACTGCGCTCTCGCCAGCGACCCCTCCTCCAGTGGGCGGCCACATTGGGGACCAACCCTATGAGTTCTTCATCAGGCTTCATAAGCTTGTGTGCAGTCGCCTCCGGCTTCCGACTCCGTTCACTCGGGTGATGGAGGAGGAGGCCCCGCGAGCCTTGAGGCTTCACATGAGGGACTGCGGGAATGGCAGTATGTGGGCTGACGTCGACTTCCCCCGCCCTCACGTCATGTATCTCCGTCAGGGGTGGAAGATCTTCGCACATGCCCACAGCTTGGCGGAGGGGCACGTTCTCTATTTTAAGTTAATGGAGAGCGGCCTGCTCTCCGTCAAGGTCTTCGGGAACTCCGGAATTCGCCTAGGGTGTTGCGTGGAAAGCTCCACCGACAACGAAAGCTCCTCCTCGAGCGAAAGTGGCGAGGAGGAAAGTGCCAGTGACAATGATGGCGGTGGGCGGGATGACGATGACTCCGACTTCGGCTAACCTCCAGTGGCCGCACCATCGTCTGGCCCGCTCCCTCCCCTGGCAACACGCCTTGCAAGGGGCCTCGTCCTGCTGTCCCTGGCAATGGTGGTTGGCGGGCTTCCTCGTCAAGCTCTCCATTGCCCAGTTCCCCATGCCCGTCACCTTGCGCAGCCTGCCATGCCTGGAGAGGAATGGGGCAAGAACAGGGATTACGGGACACTTATCTTTTTCTCAATTTGTAGGCACTTGCCAAATCTTAACTTTCTAGGAAATGTACTCTACCGATCCCATGCTTATGTTCTATAATATCTGTACTTGCATCAGCATATCAATGAAAAAGATGAGCTTTCGCCGGGAACTCATGCATGGGTACGCTCGTGCAGAGGAAAAATGCCCCTTTAATGAAAAATAAATGAGTCTCCCTGGCAAGCTACCTTGCCGGCGCTCTTGTGCCTGCCGGAGAATCACATTTGCCGGGTTACACGCGCAGGGTCTAGCCCCGTGCTAAACTCTTCTTTTGTCCATGGTTACTACAATTACCCCTACCGAAGCAGCGTTCGAGTCGGGGATGGGAGCACTCAAGTCTTGATAGAGTGGCGAGGTTTTTTAATGCACAAGTCACAAATTACGAACATGAATGGGCAGGGGAGGAACTTTATCTGATTAAGTTGTTGATGGAGACGCCGCGCCAAGCAGTCTTCTCAATCTATTGCCTGGGTGTTGTCACTGCGGCTGGAGGGAAGAGAGAACGGGGTTATGGAATCTTGGCAGTTTCCCAACACCTGTTAGAATCTAAAGTAGCACAATATCCTGGACAAGTATGCATGCATACATACATATGAACATGGAAACTAGCAGGAAACTGTACAAGCTAAAATTATCTTGCTGCGCGCAGGGTCTGCGCCTGGCTCTGTACATAGGGTTACATGCCTTGTCGGCAAGGCTAGTACAAAAAGGGGTTGCCGGAGCTCCCTGCAACCGCGCCCTATGGGTAAAACTTGCGAAGATGTTCGATGTTCCAGGAGTTTCTCACTGGAATGCCATCTTCGGTCTCCAGGCGGACTGCGTCGGGCCTGGTGACTCGTATTACCTGATAGGGGCCTTCCCACTTCAACGTCAACTTGTTGGAATTCTTGGCAGACTGAACGCGCCAAAGAACAAGGTCGCCTTCCTCAAGGCTTCGGGCGTGAACCTTGCGGCTATGGTAGCGGCGCAAGGCTTACTGGTAGCGAGCAGCTCGCACAGCAGCTCGAGACGATCTTCCTCAAGGAGCGTCGCATCATCTTGGTGCAACTGCTCTTGCTCAAGCTCATCATAAGTGAGCACTCGTGATGACCAGTATATGAGTTCCGTGGGGAGAACTGCTTCTTCCCCATATACCAGGGCAATGGGTGTCTAGCCAGTGGCTCGATTTGGTGTGGTTTTGATTGACCAAAGAACCGTTGGCAACTCATCAATCCAGCGCCTTCCACACTTGCGCAGCTTGTCAAAAGTCCTTGTTTTGAGGCCTCGCAACACTTCAACATTTGCTCTTTCTGCTTGGCCATTGCTTCTTGGATGAGCAATGGAAGCAAAAGATACCTTGCTGCCAAGGTCTTGGATATACTGCATGAAGGTGCGGCTTGTTAACTGTGTGCCATCGTCGATGATGACTCTGTTTCGCACACAAAAACGGCAGACGAGTCCCTTAAAGAACTTGACGGCTGATTGTGCTGTCACCTTCCTCACTGGCTCCACTTCTGGCCACTTTGTGAACTTGTCAATCGCGACGTTCAAGTACTCAAATCCCCCGACAGCGCGGGGAAAGGGGCCCAGTATGTCGAGCCTCCAGACTGAAAAAAGGCCAGGAGAGAGTGATTGTTTAAAGGGCTTGAGCTGTTTGATGAAGCTTCTTCGAATGAAACTGGCACGCTTCACACTTGGTTACTAGTGTCGTTGCATCCTGGAGGGCGGTGGGCCAGGAGAAACCTTGCCGGAACGCTTTGCCGGCAAGGGCTCTTGACACTATGTTGGAGCCACATATGCCTCTGTGTATCTCTGCCAACAACTCCAGTCCATCCCCCGAGGAATACACTTCAGTTTCACGTTGTTCGGCCTCCTTCTATAAAGGGCATCATCCACGAACTGGTACATGCTGGATCGACGGGCTACTTTTTCTGCTTTTTCCTGCTCCTCCGGGAGCTCTCCCGTTTGGAGGAAACGGGCTGTATGTTGCGCCCATGCTAGAGCCTAGGGCTCGACAGCAAGGACTAAAGGCATGTCTTCTGCCGTGGGGGCAGCCGCCTCGACGACAAGGGCCTGGGGCCCTGTCGGAAGCTGCTGCTCCTCGGCAAGCTTGCGGTACCCGGCAACCTCCTTGCGGGCGGCTCCTGGGAGCTCTGCGGGAAAGTACTTGCCAGGGCCCATCTTCCTTCGCTTGGGCACATCTGTCAGCCAAAACATACATCTAGGCAACATCCGCAACCTTGTTCATGGCCAGCTCTTCACGCATCTTTCGATTGTGCATGTTTTGGTGAAACGCGTTGATGACGGCGGCAGGATGAACATCGGGGATGTTGTACTGCACGCGGCTAGACCTTTGTATGTACTTGCGCAAGGATTCGTCGTCTCTCTGAGGGATCACGTGCAAGTCACTAGCCTGCCCAGGAGCTACGTGGCCACCTGTGAAGGCACCAACAAACTCGTGGCACAGGTCGGACCAAGAGGCAATGGAATCTATCGGCAGATGCATCAACCATGACCTGACGTTGGGCTTGAGTGCCAACGGGAAATAGTTGGCGAGTATCTTGTTGTCCCTGTCGGATATCGGGTTCCAGCAAAACCCTTAAGGTTCGAACACCGGGGTGCGCATGAAGATTTCTCCCTACCGAAACACGCCCTCAGCCTCACCGCGATCTCTAACCTAGCACGATGAACTCACAACACAAGAGACATGAGATTTATATACATTCAGGCCATCGTTGTGGTGTAATACCCTACTCCTGTGTGTGGCATGTTGGATTGCCTCTTTGACTTATGAGGAACAGTACAAGGGAAGAACAACCACGCGAGGAGAGGTGTTCTTGAGATGGTGTGTTGTGTAGATGAACTTCCCTTCCTCCTTTCTACTGTGGTGGCTAGTCCTATTTATAGAGGCCCTGGTCCTCTTCCCAAATATTGAGTGGGAAGGGATCCAATAACGGCCATTTTGAAAGGGGATAGCTAGTATAGGCTATCCTAACTAAAGGTGGTCTTCTCCTACCAAAGGCGCTGGTGGTGATGCCGTCTTGGGATCCACGATGACCTCCGTCCTGCTGTCCTGATGGTCTTGGTCTTGTTGCACCGATATGGAAACCTTTGACTGATGCCTCGGTACTCCACGCCTGCGCTTGCCCCCTTAGCACCAAAGGGGAAACAAGGACACTACACGGACTGGCGCCTGCCTGGCCTTGGTCGTCATGGCTTGCGTCACGGGAACCTCGCGAGGTATCCCTTGCCTTGATCTCTCCGCCTCCTCGCGAGCCTGCCTGGTGAGGCCACTCTTGAGGAGGCCTTGCATCGTCCGCCCCGCGAGGCGTGGCCCCTTGCGAGGGTCGAGGGAGTCCTGGATTAGGGGGTATCTGGAATGCCGGACTATATACTTTGGCCGGACTGTTGGAACATGAAGATACAAGACTCAAGATTTCGTCCCGTGTCCGGATGGGACTCTCCTTTGCGTGGAAGACAAGCATGGCGATCTGGATATTAGATCTCCTTCTTTGTAACCGACTCTGTGTAACCCTAGTCCCCTCCGGTGTCTATATAAACCGGAGGGATTAGTCCGTAGGAGGGGGACAATCATAATCATCATAGGCTAGCTTCTAGGGTTTAGCCTCTACGATCTCGTGGTAGATCAACTCTTGTAATACTCATATCATCAAGATCAATCAAATAGGAAGTAGGGTATTACCTCCATCGAGAGGGCCCGAACCTGGGTAAAACATCGTGTCCCTTGCCTCCTGTTACCAATAGCCTTAGACGCACAGATCAGGACCCCTTACCCGAGATCTGCCGGTTTTGACACCGACATTGGTGCTTTCATTGAGAGTTCCTCTATGTCGTCGCTGCAAGGCTCGATGGCTCCTTCAATCATCAACGACAACGCGGTCTAGGGTGAGACTTTTCTCCCCAGACAGATCTTCGTGTTCGGCGGCATCACACTGCGGGCCAATTCACTTGGCCATCTAGAGCAGATCGACAGCTACGCCCCTGGCCATCAGGTCAGGTTCGGAAACTTGAACTCCACGGCCAATATCCGCGGAGACTTGATCTTCGATGGATTTGGGCCTGCACCAGGAGTGCCGAACAGTCACGACGAGCACGGCTTAGACCTGTTGTCAAACAATACTTGGGATATCGCACCTGCAATAGCTCTGGACCTAAATCCGGGGCAGATCGCGTCATCCAAGGACGGGTGGATGGACCCCGCCCCGGAGGCCGGACACTCGTCTGCGGTAGAGCCGAACACAGACTCCACCCCCAAGGAAGTCTGTGTCACTGCACTCCCGGACTTGTGTCTGGCTGCAGGTTCCAGACCGTGCGCCCCCAAGCCCGCCGAATCCGGTTGGGCTCCGGTAATGGAGTTTACCGCTGCGGATATCTTCCAGCACTCGCCCTTTGGCGACATGCTGAATTCATTAAAGTCTCTCTCTTTGTCAGGAGACTCTTGGTCGAATTATATCTGGCTCGAGTGGGAAGCAGGCAGCGAAGAAATTCGTTACCCACCCACCACCCACTTCATCGTCACTATCGACGATTTGACCGACGTGCTTGACTTCGACTCCGAAGATCGACCGTGTGGACGACGATGCAGGAGAAGAATAGGAACCACCGCCAACGGGGCGCTGGATGGCCACCTCCTTGTATGATATATATATGGTGGACACTCCTAAAGAAACCAACGGCGATGAGGCAATGGAGGACAACCCCTCAAGGAAGAAATCAAACCATGGGCATAATCGGCGCCGCTCCAAGCCCCGCCACAGCAATACCGGCATAGGAGACGAAAACAATCCGGATGGTGCTGAAGATGAATACAATCCCGATCAGCCTGCCTTCGAGCAGGCCGAACAGGAAGACGGACAGGTTAGCGTAGACGAACAGGCAACGAACGAATACTTGGAGGAGGATAACTACATGCCCCCCTTTGAAGACGAGGTGAGCCTCTGCGAAGATGAATTCGGCGTGCCTGAGGATCCCGTAGAGCAGGAGTGTTTTAAGCGCAGGCTTATGGCCACTGCGAGAAGCCTGAAAAGGAAGCAACAGCAGCTCCAAGCTGATCAAGATCTGCTCACAGACAGATGGACCGATGTCCTGGCCGCCGAGGAATATGGACTCGAGCGCCACCCCAAAGGTCACCCAAAACACAAGTTGCTACCTCAACTTGAGGAGGAGGCCCTAAGGCCCACACAGGACGAGGCTGACCGGCCACCTTGTGGCCGGGATAAAACGGCGTATCAACCCTAATACCAGCCCGCACCCCCACGCCAATACACTACGGCCCGGGGTAATAGCCAGGACCTGCAAGACATATTGGTAAACAAGGCAGGACAACCAAGATCGATCTACGGATCGCAGGGGCGCGCCCCAACACGTGATGATGATCGTCATGCCGAATACACTATCAACAAGTCCGGTCGGGACGAACATAGCCAACCAGACTTATTCGAACTGCGTAGCAACATAGCCCGGCACAGAGGCGTCGCACACCCCCTCTGCTTCACTGACGAAGTAATGGATTATGAATTCCCAGAAGGGTTTAAACCCGTAAACATCGAATCATATGATGGCACAACAGACCCCGCGGTATGGATCGAAGATTTTCTTCTCCACATTCACATGGCCCATGGTGACGATCTACATGCCATCAAGTATCTTCCCCTTAATCTCAAAGGACCGTCCCGGCACTGGCTAAATAGCCTGCTGGCAAATTCCATCGGCAGTTGGGAAAACCTGGAGGACGCATTCCTCGACAACTTCAAGGGCACTTACGTGCAACCACCGGATGCTGATGACTTGAGTCACATTAACCAACAGCCCGGAGACTCAGCCAGGAAATTCTGGACTCGGTTCCTAACTAAAAAGAACCAAATTGTCGACTGTTCGGACACCGAAGCCTTGACGGCCTTTCAGCATAATATCCGCGATGAGTGGCTCGCCCGACACCTCGGCTAGGAAAAACAGAAGTCCATGTCGGCCCTCACGACACTCATGACCCGCTTTTGCGCGGGCGAGGACAGCTGGTTGGCTCACAGTAGCACCAAGCCAATAAACTCCAGCACTTCACATGTCCGCGACAATAACGGCAAGCCACGGCACAATAGACATATGCGTCGGAACAATGGCGACAACACTGAAGACACGACAGTCAACGCAAAATCCGGTCAGCGGAAAAAACCATTCAAAAGAAACAATCAAGGATTGTCCAGTCTGGACCGCATACTTGATCGCTCATGCCAAATTCACGACACCCCTGATAAGCCAGCCAACCACACTGTCGGTGTTCTGGGAACGGGGGTCCCCATACTTGCCTGCCTGTGGCCTGCGGCGTGGCTCAAGGGGCGGCCCAGCACGGCCCATCTTCATCAGCACAAGTTCAAGACCCTCGCGAGGGGCCAAGCCTCGCAGGGTGGACAACAGGGAGCTTCCTCAGGCACAGCCTCGTCAGGCTGGCTCATGAGGAGGCGGAGAGATCAAGGCGGGGTATGCCCATGATGCAAGCCATGACGACCGAGGGTGCCAGGCGGGCACCAGCCCACGCAGTGTCCTCCTTTCCTCTTTGGTGCAAAGGGAGCAAGCGCAGGCGAGAGCATCAAGCAAAGGCATCCGTTTCGGTGAAACAAGACCAAGATCGTCGCAACGGCAGGAAGGAAGTCTTTGTGGAGCCCAAGCCGGCGTCACCACCAGAGCCTTTGACAGGCAAGGACCCACTTTAGTCAGGATAAGTGTACTAGATGTTCCCCTTCAAAATGGCCAATTGTTGGCGCCCTTCCCGCTCAATATTTGAGAAGAGGCCCAGGGCCTTTGCCTATAAATAGGACTAGCCACCCACAAGGTAGAGGCATGAGGAGCATCATCAAGAAACCAGCAGAAAGAGCGACTGAACTCCCCCTAGCAGTTCATCGCACCAGCCAAGAACAGACCCTCGCGAGGCTGTTCTTCCTTGTATTGTTCATCATCAGCCCAAGAGGCAATCCACCACACCACAAACTAGAGTAGGGTATTACACCACAATGGTGGCCCGAACTAGTATAAACCCTGTGTCTCTCGTGTTGTTCCTTTCATAGCTTAGATCCTAGCGTGGCGGCGAGGTGCAGGTAGGTAGAGGGCGAGATCTCCACGCGCACCCCAGTGTTTGAACCTAGAGGGTCTGTCGGAACCCGAAATCCGACATTTGGTGCGCCAGGTAGGGGTGCGTCGGAATTCGTCTTCCGCCGCCCTGTTCTCCACCGACCATCGCATCCATGTCAGACGCTCGACAGGCCCGCGCCGAGCGTCGAGCCGCTCTCGCTTCCCGCGTCACCCAGACGGCCGCCGTCGTTGGCCGCCCCTGCCGTTCCCCGTCGCCTGCTGTCAACGCCGCCACCGGCCCGGTGGGGAACGAGCAGCAAGCATCATCCCAGCATCCGTCCATGAGGCAAGACAACCGCACTGCTACTCCCTCACTCGCCCCAGCTGGTTCTTCGTCCCACGCACTCCGCGCGCCCATGGAGGCTCGAGCTGCGCTCATCGTGGCAAACGAGCTCCCGCGCTACCGCCCAGTCGACGACGTCTACGAAGAGTGGCTCGACCGCGTCACCGAGCTCGTCCGTGCCGCGGGGGGCTCCCCCACGCCGTCCTTCTTGCTGCACCGCGCCCCGACTTGCGTGGGCAATGAAGCTCCGGGGGCGCCTCAGCCGCCTCCCCCTCAGGAAGGCACCCTAGCCCCAAAGCGCGTGGCCCCTGGGCGGAACCCACTCCGTCCGGCGCCAACGCAGCGAGAGCAGAGTTGCCAAGAGGTCCCTCGCCCCCAAGAAGCTGCCCGGGTGCTCCCTGCTCCAGCCCGTCACGACCACGCTCCTCTTCCAGCACGCCAAGACCCCGCGCTGCTCCCAGCTGCAGCGCATGGGGACCCGCAAGACCAAGCTCTTCGTCACCAAAGGCCTCCCGTGGCCACAGCAGGCTGCCGCGCCTTCACCACCGAGCTGCACAGCATCGCGTGGCCCGGCAAGTTCAAGCCAGACCTGCCTCCTCGCTACGACGGCACGGCCGACCCTGCGGAGTTCCTCCAGCTCTACGAGCTGGGCATCGTAGCCTCCAACGGGGACGAGAAGGTCATGGCGAACTGGTTTCCCATGGCACTCAAGGACGGGGCCCGCACCTGGCTCCTGAACCTGGCTCCCGACATGATCTCCTCTTGGGACGAGATGCGCACCCGCTTCATCGCCAACTTCCAAGGTACTCGCTTCCAGCCACCTGCCTTGAGCGACATGCGCCGCATCAAGCAGCAACCAGGGGAGACCCTGTAGAAGTACATCCAGCACTTCAACAACGCACGCCTCAAGATTCCCAAGGTGACCGAGGATGCCATCATCTCAGCCTTCTCTGACGGTGTGCGTGACATCAAGATGAAGGAGGAGCTGGCGATGCATGAAGATCTGTGCACTTCCTTGGAGCTATTCGACTTCGCGACCAAGTGCGCCAGGGCTGAGGAAGGGCGCCTTTCCCTCCTCGAGCTGCCAGCCGCAGACCAAGAAGAGAAGAAATCCAAGGCCAAGGACGTGAAGCACAAGGGGGCTGCCGTGCTCGCGGCAGAACCAGACACCAAGCGGGGTAGAGACCAGCCCGATTCTTCCAAGGGCAACCGGTACTGTGTGTACCACGACCTCCACACCCACAACACCAACGAATGTCAAGAGCTCCGAGCCGTACGAGAAGGGAAGATCGGCCGACGCCCCGACCGCAACGATCGAGGCTACGGCCGAGGAGGAGGAAGGAACGCAGGACGCTGGGAAGACCGTGGCCCTCGCCAAGGGTGGCGCGACCGACCTCGCGAGGATCACTGGCAGGGTCTGCCTAGCGAGGGAGACTGGAGGGATCAGCCTCGCGAGGATCGTCCGCAAGGAAACGCAGGCCTCCCTCCTCTGCCGCCGCAGCCAAGGAGAAACGAGGACCATCATCAGGACGAGGGGGCTGGGGGCTTCCTGGAGCCGCGCGCGATCGCCTGCATCCAGGGCGGAGCTCAAGCCCCAGCCTCTCAACGCATCTTCAAGTAGTTCGCCCGCGAAGTGAATGCAGTCCTCCCCAAGCTCGAAGCCACGCGCCCTCTCAGGTGGTCAGTGTGCGCCATCACGTTCAGCTCAGCGGATCATCTCAAGTGCGCGGCCACAGCCGGAGTCCTCCCGATGCTTTGCTCCCCAATCATCAGCAACGTGCAAGTCACCAGGACCCTCATCGACGGCGGGGCAGGGCTCAACATCCTGTTCGTAGAGACATTCAACAATCTACAAGTGCCTTACAATCAGCTTCAGCCAACCAAGCCTTTCTCCGGAGTCACCGATGGCTCCATGGTTCCGATCAGGCAGGTCCGCCTCCCTGTCACCTTTGGGGCACGCGACAACTACCGCACCGAGCTCATCGACTTTGACGTCGCCCACATTCGCCTGCCATACAACGCCATCCTCGGGTACCCAGCTCTCGCCAAGTTCATGGCCGTGACTCATCACGGCTACAACGTCCTCAAGATGCCAGGAAGCGGTGGAGTCATCACGGTGCCTTGTGAAGAAAGAGATGCAGTGTGCTCCCTGGAGCGAGCTTTTCAGGCCGCATCACTTGAAGACCCAAATCGCGGGAGTGGGAGGCTCCCTCAGACCGCTCCCAAGAAGAAGAAGACATCGCCAGGCCCGACCCCTCAGGAGGCAGGCCCCTCAGGGTTTGCGCCTGCTCAGGGGGCACCTCCTCATGTCGCATAGGAAGGCACGCCCAACGCTCTCCTCAAGCAAGGCTCGGGGGCTCCCTCCTGGAGGGCCACCGACCTTGCTAAGGTCACGAGGGAGGCGCTTGGGCACCACTTGGAGGCGTGTTTCAAAGCACATTTCCCTAAGGAAAGAGCAAGACAAGGAGAGCCAAACCCTCAGGAGTTCGTCAATCAGATCATGCAGGATTTGCAGGAGTCAAGAGTCATGAGTGGCAGCCGCCGCTTACCCGCCGCAGCTCCCCATCCAGGCGAGGATGGAGGGCCGCGCGTCTGCATCAACATCCCATGGCTCAACCGAGCCACCTCTCAGGAGCGCTTCTAGCCCTCACGCGCGGGGCTCTGCGAAGGCCCACCCAACAGCTACGTTCGCATGCCCTACGGCTTGCCGAACATGGCCGCCATGTACCAGCGCCTCATGGAGAGCATCCTGGAGGCTCAGGATGCCAGGCGTTCCGCAGTCCTGGCGGAGATGGAGATGGTCCTCAAGGAGCCACCAGCGCCTCCGGAACCTCCCGAGGCTCCTAGGCCTGGGGGCTCGTGAGGATCGGCTTCCGCAACCCACGACATCCGCCACTTCAACACCCCTTCGTCTTCAACGCTAGCAGGTGACATCCTTCAAGTTTCGTTTCCAGCTGGGAGCGACCCCCACAGGGCTGCATTATTCCCAGGCCGCGTGGGTCCGTCCCTGCGGCATGTATCCCCATTTTACTTTATGTTCCTAGCTTACTTTGTTGGGGGCGCCCCTCGGGCTGCATCATCCCCAAGTCGCTCGGGCCAGACCCAGAGATGTCTGCCTTCCCTGCATCTATCCAAATGAACTCGCTTCTTCGTGATTAATGTGCTTAACCTAGTTGCCCGCTCAACTGACACCAACCGATGGATCTGCTCCCCAGCGGCACGATGCTTGCGCATGGGTCCGTCCCTGCAACGCCGAAAAACCTGAATGGCTGAGCTCTGGCCGCGGCAGCCCCGCACAGCGCCACCTCGTCAGGCCTTCAGTGCCTCGTCACCTCTCCACAGCAACCAGCGGCTGACCGCCTCTTGTCATAGCGGACTCTTGTTCTTCTTGTGGTGGGCCTGCAGGATCCCTTCAAGGAGCAGCGCCAGGCGAGGCCCTCACGGCGTCTTCTTCACCCTCGTCCGCGCGAACCGCTTGCACGTTAAAGGGGGGCACCTGAGCATCATGACTCATGGGCTCCTACTGGATCTCTAGCCCTCACCCTCTGGCCTTGTCCATGGCATCGCGACCTGGCATACCAGCGACGGCTGAGACCCGCTCGTGGGCCGGGACCCGACGACATAGAGCAGAAAGGGGAGCAAAGGCGAGAGGGAAGAGGCACGCGGGGACCTCGCTGGGCAACCCATCGCCGGCCGATGCACGGACCTAGCGCCGCACCAGGAAGCGGTTCCTGACTCTCGAGATAAGTAACCCTCCGGAAACACTAGCTATCGCAGCACCGTCCCCACATCCAATGCAATCCCGTGTTAGGAACGTCGCGCTCCTTTCTCACCGAATGATGGCTGCTTGAGCGCTAAAGGGGACCTCCTGAGCATCGTGACTCAGGGGCTCTCACTGGACCCCGGGCCGCTCACCTCCTGGCCTTGACCACGTCATCGTGACCTGGCATACCAGCGATGGCTGAATCCTGCCTTGGGACCGGGACCGGGACCTGGCATACCAAGCCCTCGTGAGGTTCGAAGGGAAGAACTAAGCTAAGACGGAATAAGCATCTCGCACTACTTCATGGCAAGGACTACATTAACAAACAGAACCACATGCATCTTACAAGCCCCCACGGGGCGCGCTTTCCGATTCCTCGCAGGGAACAGAGGGAACATGTCCTAGAGAATGCTAACTACACGTGCCTCTGCAAGAGACGCCATCATCAACAGTGGGCCGTTAAGCACCAGCGCCAACCTCATCCAGATCAGAGGCGGCGGCGGCCTAGCGAGCCCGTCCTACTCCGAGAACGGCGCAGGCTCGGGGGCTCGTAGCTATTGTCGCTCGTCTCCGGAGTCGCGAAGAGCTCAGCGGAGTCGTTGGATCCTCCGGCGCCCCGCCGCCTAAGGAGCCGCTGAGGGAGCGGACGGCGAGCCTGGACCTCGCCGCGGCATGGCCCCGACCACCTCTCTCAGGGCAGCACTCTAGCCGGCGCCCGTCCGCATCGAAGACCTTGAAGAGCATCATGGAAGCGCTGTTGTATTCCAGGTGGATCGCGAGGGCGCCCCTCGTCCTACAGACCCGGGCGATCTTGCCCTAGCCTCGAGTCATGAAGACTTTGCCCGGGGTGACGACCGCGACCTCCGCCTCAGTCGCGAGGGTGTTGCAGCCGGCGTGCTGCAACCAGAGCTCCAAGTATCCCCCCTGCGGCATCACGAAGGCGAAGGAGGGAGGAAGGCGAATCCAAGACTGAGGAGGCATGTCTGCATGGAGCACAAACTCTCGGGAGGAGCCCTCGGCGTGAACTCCAGAAGGGACAACGCGCACCGCCGTGACCCGCCGGCGTCGACGGCGGCGTCGTCCATGGCGCTCAACATCCATTCCTGCAGGGCCCTCAAGGTGGGCGTACAAGGGTAGCGGGAACCCTGGCAGCGGCCGCTCGCACCAAGGCCTCGACACCTCCTGCCGGGCGCCCTCACCTCGACAGCATAGGGCTAGCCGTTTCTTCAGCGGAAGCGGGTGGGGACCCTTTCGGGGAGCTTTTCCCTTCTCTTCCGCGGAGAACCGGCGGATCGGAGCCATTGCGGCAAGGTGGGCAAGGACGGAGAAGAAGGAGAAGCAAGAAGAGATGGACTGGAAGGGCACGTGCCGTTCCGTACTTATAGCCAGAGGAGGCCAACCGCCGGCCTCCACGATCACAGGTAATCATGACCCGCTTTGCATGCAGGGAGTTGTCAGTTCGTGCAGTTTCCAAGGCGTCGTGGGGGAGCGGAGCCGCCCACGTCCAATCAACCGCCACGCGGCGCCCGAGGCCGTAGGCTATTAGGGCCCGCGGCGCTTCGCACTTGCCCCTTCGCTTCTCTACTCAGCCAAGTCCGGGCGTGCCTTGGGCCCGGGGGCTACTGTTGGTGTTCTGGGAACGGGGATCCCCAGATTTGCCTGCCTGCGGCGTGGCTCAAGGGGCGGCCCAGCACGGCCCATCTTCATCAGCACGAGCTCAAGACCCTCGCGAGGGGCCAAGCCTTGCGGGGTGGACAACAGGGAGCTTCCTCAGGCACGAGCTCAGGCACAGTCTTTCGCGCTCTAATGGGCCTTCGCAAGCTCAAACTCTTTCATTTTGAAGTCACGCTCCAAGGACTCAAACTTCTTGCCGAACTCCTGGAGCTCTTGCTGTACCTCGCCCACCCTAGCAATTTTCTTTTCACGCTCAATATGCTCAGTGGCTGCCTTGTCTTCGGCCTTGGATAGCGCTTTCTTCAGGGCCGCCACTTCGGTCGTGGCCCCTATTAAAAAGTCGTGACGCTTTTTATTAGCGTCACCAATTTTTTTTCTCCTCTATATGACACATGAACGGGGTATCACTTACCTTTGTTCTCTTTGAGCTGCCTCTTCGTAAGGCCGAGCTCCTCTTCGGCCTACTTCAGGTCCTGTTCGAGTCCGGCGACCTCTGCTGTACGGGCAGCAGCCGCAAGTAGCACCGCCTGTTTATTCACATAGACACATATTGTTAGATTCCTGCGGTTTAAAGTTGACCCTCCGTTTGGCTTTTCTTTCCGAACACCAAACAGAGTATCAGGGGCTACTATCTATGGGGTGATAATTTCTCACACTTTTGATTACTTACCTCAAAGCCTGTTAGGAGGCTGGTGCAGGCTTAGCTCAATCCGCTTTTGGCGGACCGAACCTTCTGAATCACCACACTCATAAGAGTATGGTGCTCTTCATCCATGGAAGCGCCGCGAAGCACTTCTAGCAGACTATCCAACACCTCTGGCGCAACGGAAGTCATCGGCACGGCCGGCTCGCCCTCCTTAGCGAGGGGATGCCTACCTCAATCCGGAACCTTTGGAGGTTCCGGTACAGTGTCCGGCAGGGCGCCCAACTTGCTGCAGCTCTCGTCAGCATAACCTATGGGGACCTTACTCACCATGTGCCCGACGTATGGAATTTCGCCTTGGGGCGTCTCCAGAGCCGCCTCCCTCTGCTGTGGTACCCTTTGGGACCACACCTCCGTGCCATCCGCAGGCCAATGGGAGGTGGCCGTCGGGAGCGAATTCATCGCCGAATCGCTCAGAGACCCATCCAAAGAGGATACCTCGGGATGAGCCCTGGCCGGACTGCATATACGTGTTTGGCGTCATAACAAACTATGAAGCTAAGTCGCACTAAAGTATTACAGAGTGTGTGTTGGTGGACGACACCTATGGGATCACTGGAATCCCTTCTACTATTGCAGGGGCGCGGGGATCGTGAGAAGAGCGGGACTAACAGACGACACAAGGGGGATTTACCCAGGTTCGGGCCGCAAAGGTGCGTAAAACCCTACTATCCTAATTTGGTGGATGTATTAGTGTTCTTGAGCTCTCGAACTAGCTCTCGGACTAGCTCTGGGTGCTGAGGGGTTCAAAAGAGCCGAATCCCTTCTCTCTGTGCCATGGGCCTCCTTTTATAGGCGAAAGGGGCTGCCATAGTGGCACACAAGAGGTGGAAAGTGCTACAGTGTTGCTAAGTTTATCACTAGTATTATAGGACAAGACGCATTTAATGCGAGGCCTAGGTGTCCCTTCGCTTTATCGGGGACGGGAGCAAGGCCCGTCCCGTCCGTCGCTGCTCCTTCATGCTTCGACATGCGCCCTGGCCAGCAATGCATGCGACGCCATGTAGGCAGGCAGGAAGCTGAGGTGGCACGGTGGTGGAGCCTCCACGAAGGATTGCATGCTGCCACGCAGGTGCCTGCCCAGCTGGTTGGGTTCGCAGCTGTATGCGAATGGTGGTGAAGACTTGGTTGGTGCGGGCCCGGTGGTGGCCTTGCCGGGCGGCCCAACAAGGGTCTTGCCGGGTAGCCCGGCAAGGGTCTCGCCGTGGCACGCTGTTTCCCAGGCAAGGGACCTTGCCGGGGGTCTCGTGGGTTTCTTCAGTGAGGATAGTTTCCCTCCTATCCTCATTTGATCTCGTTTCTTCTTCGTGTTCACAAAGATCTGCATGCCACCACAGAGGTGCCTTCCTATCCTAGTCCCAACGTGTTTGTCAAACGTTGGTAGGCTCAAGGGTGGCTCACTTTGGCTGGCGCGGGCGAGCTGCCCCGGCAAGGGTCTTGCCGGGGTTGCTGAGGCTACCCCGGTAAGGGTCCTTGCTGGGGGAACCTGAAGGAAATATGCCCTAGAGGCAATAATAAAGTTATTATTTATTTCCTCATATCATGATAAATGTTTATTATTCATGCTAGAATTGTATTAACCAGAAACATAATAGATGTGTGAATACATAGACAAACTCAACGTCACTAGTATGCCTCAACTTGACTAGCTCATTAATCAAAGATGGTTGTGTTTCCTAACCATAGACATGTGTTGTCATTTGATTAACGGGATCACATCATTAGAAGAATAATGTGATTGACTTGACCCATTCCGTTAGCTTAGCACTCGATCATTTAGTATATTGCTATTGCTTTCTTCATGACATATACAAAGTTCCTACAACTATGATATTATGAAACTCTTGTTTACCAGAGGAACACTTTGTGTGCTACCAAACGTCACAACTTAACCTGGTGATTATAAAGGAGCTCTACAGGTGTCTCCAAAGGTACATGTTGAGTTGGCGTATTTCTAGATTAGGTTTTGTCACTCCGATTGTCGGAGAGGTATCTCTGGGCCCTCTCGGTAATGCACATCACTATAAGCCTTGCAAGCAATGTAGCTAATGATTTAGTTACGAAATGATGCATTACGTAACGAGTAAAGAGACTTGCCGGTAACGAGATTGAACTAGGTATTGGATACGGACGATCGAATCTCGGGCAAGTAACATACCAATGACAAAGGGAACAACGTGTGTTGTTATGCGGTTTGACCGATAAAGATCTTCGTAGAATATGTAGGAACCAATATGAGCATCCAGGTTCCGCTATTGGTTATTGACCGGAAATAGTTCTAGGTAATGTCTACATAGTTCTCGAACCCGTAGGGTCCGCATGCTTAAGGTTTTGATGACAGTTATATTATGAGTTTATGAGTTCTGATGTACCGAAGTTTGTTCGGAGTCCAGAATGAGATTACGGACATGACAAGGAGTCTCGAAATGGTCGAGACATGAAGATTGATATATTGGAAGCCTATATTTGGATATCGAAAGTGTTCCGGGTGAAATCAGGATTTTACCGGAGTACCGGGAGGTTACCGGAACCCCCCGGGGGCTTAATGGGCCTACATGGGCCCTAGTGGAGAGGAAGAGAGGAGGCAAGGGGCTGGCCGCACCCCCTCCCCCCTAGTCCGAATAGGACAAGGAGAGGGGGCGGCGCCCGCCCTTTCCTTCCCCTCTTCCTCCTCCTTCCCCCCTTCTCCGTCTCCAACTAGGAAAGAAGGGAGTCCTACTCCCGGTGGGAGTAGGACTCCCCCTTGGCGCGCCCTCCTTGGCCGGCCGCCCCCTCCCCCTTGGCTCCTTTATATACGGGGGCAGGGGGGCACCTCTAAGAGACAACAACTGATCTCCAAGATCTTTTAGCCGTGTGCGGTGCCTCCCTCCACCATAGTCCTCGATAATATTGTAGCGGTGCTTAGGCGAAGCCCTGCGATGGTAGAACATCAAGATCGTCACCACGCCGTCATGCTGATGGAACTCTTCCCCGACACCCTGCTAGATCGGAGTCCAGAGATCGTCATCGAGCTGAACGTCTGCTAGAACTCGGAGGTGCCGTAGTTTCGGTGCTTGATCGGTCGGGCCGTGAAGACGTATGACTACATCAACCGCGTTGTTCTAACGGTTCCGCTTTCGGTCTACGAGGGTACGTGGAAAATACTCTCCCCTCTCGTTACTATGCATCACCATGATCTTGCGTGTGTGTAGGAATTTTTTTGAAATTACTACGTTCCCCAACAGAACCTGCTACGCCCATCCGATCTTTGTGGCCTTGGTCCTTGTCGTTGCCTCATTTGCCTTGTGGCCTCGGTTTCTCTCCGGCTTCCCCTTCCTGCCGTGTCTGTGCGTGGTCGTGGCGGGAGGTTCTGACTGCCCGTGCACAAGTAAAGGGGTCAAAAGGAGAACCCCTACTTTTGTACACAGACAGGAGCCCCCAGGCCTGGGCCATACATAAGCGCAACACGTTGTTGGGCAAGGCCCAGAATGGAGCGTGGGCAGTTGGGGAGGATTTTTACCGCGGCCACTGTCCCATCTGCTGCGCTTCCCATGACCCGCGCGACGTGGGGGTCGTGTGCACGCATGACATGGGCATGCTGGCGTCACCTCGTCGTGGACAGTAAAGAGGGGGCTTGCATGTCTCTTTGAGACCGCAGGGCTGCCTCCCATTTACTGCCCTCGCTCGGGAACCATCGTTCCATGCGTTCCATTGCGCCCTTTCCTTGCGCCACGTTCGCTGCTTGTAGAGCGAATGACAGGCGCAGGAGTCGTGGGTAGTCGCGCGCATGCGGGTTGATTCCCACGCGCCTTCAATGGAGCGGGGGGGGGGGCGGTCGACGGCCCCGCTCGCTGTCACTTCAAGAGGCCGGATTGGCCGAGAGGGGGCGGTCGGGCCTCGCCCCCTACCCCTTTATAAAGAGGGGAGCGGGAGGGACGGTGCCTCTCAACCTTTCGCCATCTGCCTCTCCCCATCCCTGCTTCCTTTCTTCTTCTGCCATGGCGAGGGGGCGGTGATGCTTCATCGGTGGCGGCAAGGGTTTCGAACCAACAGCGCATAACTCCTCCCCTAGAGCTCGTAGCGGTGGAGCCAGCCGCTAGAGGAAGGGGGAGGAGGCAAGGTCGAGGCCGCCGTGGTGCCCGAGGGAGAGGAGGACGGGGCGGCAGATCCGCCTCGCCCCCTCCAGCAGCCCTTCCTCCGATGGAGGGCCATGCTGGGGACAACCCCTGTGAATTCTTTGTCAGGCTGCGCCACCCGCCGCGCCGTTGCCTTCGCCTTCTGACCCCGTTTGCGTGGGAGATGGAGCTGGATCCGCCGCAGGCGCTGCGGCTACACATGAGGGGTTGTGGGAACAGTGGCACATGGGTTGACGTCGAGTTCCCCGCCCTCACGTCATGTACCTTCATCGAGGGTGGAAGACCTTTGCTCGCCTCCACAGCTTGACGGATGGGCTCGCTCTCCATTTCAAACTGATGGAGGGTGGCCTCCTCTCCGTCAAGATCTTCGGGCACTTCGGGACCCATGTTAGGTGCTGCGTGGAGAGCTCCTCCGATGACGAAGATTCCTCCTCAAGAGAGAGTGGCGAGGAAGACAATGGCAGCGACAACAAGGGCAGCGGGCAGCAGGATGACGGGTCCAACTAGGTGTCGAGCACCGCTCCGAGCGGCACCAGCAACCCCATCATCCACGTCGCCGGCTCCTTGAACTTCTCGGGGTCGTCTCCTCGGGAGGCTGGTGTAGGGAGGCTGCGGAAGAGGAAGAGGATGAGCGGCAAGGCCATCAAGTCGGAGTACACGGGCACCGACGCCTTCGTCATGTGTTGGCGTCCTGCCGCCTCGTCTTCGAGCTCCACCTCCAGCGTCGCCATCACCATCCACCCCTTGGACGGCCACCGGGATGTTCTCTTGGTGTCTTCTGCCACTCGTAGCTCGCCTAGGTGCCCCTTTTGCCCTTCTGCTTTCTTGTTCCATTTATTGAGGAGAGGGACAAGAAAGGGATTACGGGCACCTTATATCTTTTTATTCTTGTAAGCCTTCAGGCCGTTGTTAGCATTAGAACTTGTAATCCCCTTGTTCATGTTATTCATTTCGTATGAACTGTACCTGTATGGGATGTTTTTTTAATGAAAAAGGGGTGTTTGCCGGGATTTTCATTCGCGAGAGGAACCCACGGCAAGGGTTGAACCCTTGTTATCCTTAAGATAAATGCTTTTTCTCGCCCGACAACAGGCCTTGCCATCTCCCCGCCTTGCTCGAACTTTCTCACGCTCTTGGCGGAGGTAGGGATGAGGTGGGCTTAGGCCCCTCGTTCGCCTCCTTCGCTGCCGCGGCTACGACCGGATCCACACCCAGGAAATAATCCTTGGGTGCCGAAGAGGGGGAGCACGGTAGCTCAGAGATAGAACGGGGTTCCACGTATCCCAGTCCATAAAGAAATGCATGATAGAGGATAAAGGACTTATCTGGATCTGCAGCCCCCGACGATTCTGGCTTGCCGCGGAGGGATCCTTGTTCTTGGAGCCCCCCGGCAACTCTGGCTTGCCGGGGCCCAGGCGCCGGTCCGTCCCTTTTCTTCCAAAATGGCTCGGCAAGAATACTTACATGCCCTGCGAACCAAAGAAAGATAGAGAGGAACAGAGAGATGCACATTCGACCTCCAAGCTAGGGGTTAGCCACAGCTAAGCACTATCAACCCTAACCAAGGAAGAGACTTAGGGCGCCAGCGCTTCGTTTACTTATGCTCAGGGTCTGCGCCTGGCTCTGTACAAAGGGTTACATGCCTTGCCGGCAAGGCTTGTACAAAAGGGTGGCTTGCCGGGAGGCCCGGCAGCCATGCCTTATGGGTAAAACTTGCAAAGATGCTCGATGTTCCAGGAGTTGCTCACTGGAATGGCGTCTTCGGTCTCCAGCCGGACTGCGCCGGGCCTGGTGACTCGTGTTACCCGATAAGGGCCTTCCCACTTCAGCGTCAACTTGTTGGAATTCTTGGCCGACTGAACGTGCCGAAGAACAAGGTCACCTTCCTCAAAGCTCCGGGCATGAACCTTGCGGCTATGGTAGCGGCGCAAGTCTTGCTGGTAGCGTGCTGCTCTCACAGCCACCCGGAGACGATCTTCCTCAAGGAGCGTTGCGTCATCTTGCCGCAATCGCTCTTGCTCAAGCTCATCATAAGCGAGCACTCGAGGTGACCCGTATATGAGTTCTGTGGGGAGAACTGCTTATGCCCCGTAAACGAGGGCAAAGGGTGTCTGGCCGGTGGCTCGATTTGGCATCATTCTGATCGACCAAAGAACCACCGACAACTCATCAATCCAGCGCCTTCCACTCTTGCGCAGCCTGTCAAAAGTTTTCATCTTTAAGCCTCGCAAGACTTCAGCATTTTGCCCTCTCCGCTTGGCCGTTGCTCCGTGGGTGTGCCACGGAAGCGAAATAGACCCTGCTGCTGAGATCTTCAATGTATTGCATGAAGGCATGGCTTGTGAACTGCTTGCCGTTGTCGGTGATGATCCTGTTAGGCACCCCGAAGCGGCACACTAGCCCCTTGAAGAACTTGATGGCTGACTGTGCTGTCACCTTCCTCACTGCTTCCACCTCTGGCCACTTTGTGTACTTGCCGATTGCGACGTACAAGTACTCAAAGCCCCCGACAACACGGGGTAAAGGGCCCAGTATGTCGAGCCCCTAGACCAAGAAGGTCCAGGAGAGAGGGATAGTTTGAAGGGCTTGAGCCGGTTGATGGAGTTTCTTTCAATGGAACTGGCACGCTTCACACTTGGTTACCAGCGCTGTCGCATCCTGGAGGCCGGTGGGCCAGAAGAAACCTTGCCGGAAAGCCTTGCCGGCAAGGGCTCTTGACCCTATGTGGGAGCCACATATGCCTCCATGTATCTCTGCCAACCGCTTTAGTCCTTCTTCTTGGGAGATGCACATCAATTTCACCCCATTCGGTCTTCTTCTGTACAATATGTTATCAATGAATTGGTACAGAGCAGACCGGCGGGCTACTTTTTCTGCCTCTTCCTGCTCCTCAGGAAGCTCTCCTTTTTGAAGGAATTGGACGGTGTGCTGCGCCCATGCCGGAGCCCGTGGCTCGATGGCAAGGACCAAAGGCATCTCTTCTACCATGGGAGCGGCCGCCTCCATGGCCATGACCTGAGGTCCTGCCAGAGTCGGTCGCCCTGTGGCAGGGTGGGCATCCATGGCAACATCCTCGCCGGTGGCTCCGGGGAGCTCGGTTGGGAAGTACTTGCCGGGGCCTAGCTTCCTTCGCTTGCCCTGCCCGGTTGACGGCTCAACGGATGGTTGGGTTAACTGAAGCACAAAAGTACCTGGTTCCACAGGTAGCTTGAGGGCAGTGCGCTTTGACAGGTAGTCGGCGATGTCGTTCTCCGCTCGAGGGACATGCTCCGCTTGTATACCATCAAAGCGCCCCTCCAGTTTCCTCACCTCGTCCACGTAAGCTTCCATCAATGGGCTTTGATAGTCTTTGTTGACCTTCCTGACGACGAGCTGTGAGTCGCCCCTAACAATGAGCTTCTTAACCCCGAGGGCTGCCACGATTCTGAGACCAGCAAGCAAGCCCTCATACTTTGCGGTGTTGTTGGTTGACATCTCCCAGGGAAAGTGCATCTGGATGACGTACTTGAGGTGCTCTCCGGTGGGTGCGACAAGCATCACACCAGCACCGGCACCTTGCAACAAGAAGGCACCATCAAAGTACATGACCCAGTTGCAGCTCGTTTCCTTGCCGGGGAGAGTGGTCTCCTGTACCTCTTCGTCGGGCGTCGAGGTCCATTCCACAACAAAATCCGCCAAGACTTTGCTCTGAATCGTTGAGGTACTTTCAAACTTTAAACCGAAACTTGACAGCTCCAGGGCCCATTCCACGATCCTCCCCATTGCATCTGGGTTGTGCAGTATCCGTTGCAATGGGAGGCAGGTGACCACCGTGATCTCGTGCGCTTGGAAATAGTGGCGCAGCTTCCTCGGGGCCATGAGGAGGCTGAAGAGCATCTTTTGCACACCTGAGTACCTCGACCTAGCCCCCTGCAAGAGGGAGGTGACGAAGTACACTAGGTGCTGCACCATTTTCTTCTTTTGTGCCTCCTCACCCAGTTGCGTGCGTCTTGTCGCGCTGCCGTCGGCCTCTGCCGGGGACTCGATCTTGCCGGGATCGAGCCCTGCCGGAGAGGGTTTCGGCCCACCATCTGTCGGCTCTGCCGCTGTCGCTACCTTTTCGTTGGCCTCCCTCTGCGCCACGAGTGCGGCGCTGACCACCTGATTCGTTGCCGCTAGATAGAGCAGCAACGGTTCCTGTGGTTTGGGTGCAACCAGCACTGGGGTAGAGGAGAGGTATCTCTTCAAATCCTGCAGCGCTGCCTCGGCTTCTGGGGTCCACTCCACCGGCCCTGCTTTCGTCAAGATCTTAAAAAAAGGAAGGGCACGCTATGCGGATTTGGAGATGAACCGACTCATGGCAGCAACACAACCAGTGAGCCGATGCACGTCCTTGATCCGCTTAGGTGCCTCAATCTGCTCGATGGCCTTTATCTTATCGGGGTTTGCTTCAATCCCGCGCTGGGACACAAAGAACCCGAGAAGCTTACTGGACGGGACACCGAAGATACACTTCTCAGGGTTCAACTTGAGGTTGTTCTTGCGCAGGTTCCCGAACATTTCTTCCAGATCTTGTACAAGGGTTGCCTTGTCCTTGGTTTTGACCACTATGCCATCCATGTAAGCTTCCATATTTCTATGTAGCTGGAGCTCAAAACCAATTTGGACCGCCCTTGCAAAGGTTGAGCCAGCACTCTTCATCCCGAAAGGCATTCATAAAAAGCAGTACGTACCACATGGGGTGATGAATGCTGTCTTTTCTTTGTCTTCCTTTGTCATGAAGATCTGGTGGTATCCCGAGTAGGCATCAAGGAACGATAAGAGGTCACACCCAGCCGTGGAGTCAACAATCTGGTCAATGCGCGGTAATGGGAAAGGGTCCTTTGGATAGGCCTTATTGATGTCTGTGTAGTCAATACACAGCCTCCATTTCCCGTTTGCCTTGCGCACCACTACCGGATTGGCCAACCACGTCGGATGGAGTACTCCCCTCACCAAGCCTGCCGCCTCTAGCTTTCTGATTTCCTTTGTGATGAACTCTTGCCTCTCTAGAGCTTGCTTCCTGATCTTCTGCTTGACGGGCCGCGCATGAGGACACACGGCAATGTGGTGCTCAATTACCTCCCTGGGAATGCCGGGTATGTCGGAGGCTTGCCATGCAAACACATCGACATTCGGCCGCAGGAAGGTGACGAGCTCTCTTTCCTATTTGCCGTCGAGGGTGGAGCTTATGGTAAAAGCTCCTCCCATGCCGTCCTCCTTGACGGACACCTTCTTGGTCTCGGGCGGTGTAGGCTTGGACTTCTTGCTCTTGCCGGCGGAGCTCTGTAGCACGTTCTCAACGGAAGCGCAACACCCCGGAGAGGTGCGCTTGCCGGAGTAGGTGCGAGGGGTCTCGCCGGTCTTCTTCTGCTCTGTGGCTCCATCGGCAGGAGCAGGTGCCTTAGCGACAGCTGCTGCAACAGCTTCCCGGTAGAGTTGGTCGGCGCAGATCAGCGCATCTTTTTTATCAGAGGGGACGGTGATGATGTTCATTGGCCCGGACATCTTTAGCATGTTGTAGGCGTAGTGGGAAGCCGCCATGAACTTGGCTAGCGCCGGGCGGCCGAGGATCCCATTGTAGGGCAAGGGGATCTCGGCTATATCGAAAACAATCCTCTCCGTCCTGTGGTTCAACTCGCCTCCGAATGGCACAGACAGCGTGATCTTTCCCTTTGGCTGACTCCTCCCCGGGTTGACCCCTTGGAACGTACCCGTCTCCTCGAGGTCCCCATCAGGGATCTGGAGCCTTCTGACCACAACGGGCGAGATCAAGTTCAGGATGGCCCCGCCATCAACCAACATCTTTGTCACCCCGAGGTTGTGGATTGTTGGTGAAACCAACAACGGAAAGCACCCGACCGCAGTGGTGCGGTTTGGGTGGTCCTCGGTGTCAAAGATGATGGGCGTGCCAGACCATTTCAGTGGCTTCCGTGTGTCAAACGATGGTTCCACCGCTGCGACCTCGCGCGCCCAGTGCTTGAGTTGGCGGTGAGGTGTATGCAGCGAGGCACCACCATCGACGCACATGGCCTCTGTGGCCTTAGGAAACTCGTGGTCTCCGGACTCGTCGTCCTCGTTATGATCATCGTCTTCTTGATTCTTGTCGCGGCCCCGGGCGGTCCTCTCTTGCTGATTATCCTTGCCGCGGCGGCCTCCTTGGCTGCCACGTTTCTTGCCGGATCCTTCGGCACCATCTGGGCCTTTCTCCTTGTCCCGCCGCTCATACTCGGCTTTCTGCTTCTCGGCGAGCAGCTCTACCTGCCGGCAGTTTTGGAGATCATGGCCCTTGGTGCGGTGGATCTTGTAGTACTGCTTGTCGGAGCCTCCTGGCTTGTCAGCAGCCGCCAAGGCCCGGCAAGCGTCACACCCGGCAACCTCCTTGCCGGGGTCGCTCGCCTTGGTCTTCTTGGTGGTACCGGTGTCGTCGGATCCCTCAACGGCAAGCACGGTCTTGCCCTTGCGCTTCCTATTACAGCATCGGCCCTTCTTTACAGGGGTGGCGGTATCGCCAGTGGAGTATGTTTCCGCATCGGCATCTTCGCCGGGGTACTTCCTTACCTCCTCGGCGCGAGCGTACCGATCAGCCAGAACATAGAGCTCGGGCACATCCTTAACCTTGTTCATCGCCAGTTCTTCACGCATCTTGCGATTGCGCACGTTCTGATGGAACACACTGATCACGGCGGCGGGATGAACATCGGGGATGTTGTACCTCACCCGGCTGAATCTTTGGATGTACTTGCGCAGGTCTTGTCCTTCCTTCTGGGGGATGATGTGCAAATGACTCGCCTGCCATGAGCTTGGTGACCTCCGGTAAAGGCGCCAACAAACTCATGGCACATATCCTCCCAAGAAAAGATGGAATCCACCGGCAAGTGCATCAACCATGACATAACATTAGGCTTGAGCGCCAACGGGAAGTAGTTGACAAGCACCTTATCGTCGCGGGCCCCAGCAGCTTGCATCGCGATGGTGTAGATGCTGAGGAACTCTGACGGGTGAGTCTTGCCGTTGTACTTCTTGCCAACATCGGGTTTGAATGTGTGGTGGGAGGGCCACTGGAACTGCCGCAGCTCACGGGTGAAGGCCGGATAACCCACCTCGTAAGGTAGGCCACCGTAGCCTCCCGGCGCGGGGTGGTCCATAGCGGGCTCTGCCCGCCTGGCCAACTGGTGGCGCGCGTCACGTCGGCGCTTGATCATAGTTCGAGCGTCCTCATGAGCCCGCTCCCAAAGGACTTGGCACTGATCGCGGTTTGTCCGCAGGTCGGACGATGTGATGAAGATATCATCACGAGCGTCGCCACGACGGGCCGACGCCCGGGGCGGTCGGGATGGAGGTGGAATGTACACCGTGGCCGCGTCGCATCCGGCGTGGCCTCCGCTTGTACGTGGCAGCCCGGCGGAGCAACGGCCGACGGGTTCCGCCGGCCGCAGCCCATCGTTGTTGGCGATGCCGACGAGGCTCCGGACGGTGGGCCATCATTCGTCGAGCCTCTTCGCTGTGGGAGGAAAATCGAGGAGCAGCTGCGCGCGCGCCACGGCTTCTGTCGGCATGGGTGGCGGCGAAAGCTGGGTGGACCGCGATGCACCTTGACTCCTAACCACGTTTGAAGGAGTTGCGCCGCAGCTCCATGGCCATTCGCCACCTCCATTAGCACCTCGGCGCGCATGCCTCTCCTTCATGTGACGGATGCACGGGACTCTTCCCAGGGCAGCGCGCAGGGTCACAGGCAGGGTGACGCTGCTCGTCGAGCACAACCTGAGAGGAGCGCGGCGTGGGCGCCAGTTTTGGCGCCTTGGAGACCGCCGTGCCGCCGCCTGGCGGGACGGCGACACCCCTGGAGGGCCCTGCGCCTCCTGCGGGGGCCCCAACTCCGTCCCTCGAGCCTGCGACTGGTGGCTCGTCGCCCGGCATGCGAACGACGCCGCTCGCCATGCCCGGACCATCAGGGTGATGTGGATGTTTGCGGCCCGCGCCACGGGTCCTCTCCGCGACTGGCCCGCTGCTGGTCCGCACCTGTACCAACCTGGTTCCGGACGAACCAATCGCTGTGGTCGCCTTCTTCTTAGGGGCCATGGCGATGAAGAACAACTAGGCCAACTACTGGACCAGATTCTCGCAATAGCGCATCCCCTACCTGGCGCGCCAAAGATGTCGGTGGAAAACGACACCTATGGTATCACTGGAATCCCTTCTACGGTTGCAGGGCGCGGGGATAGTGAGAAGAGCGGGACTAACAGATGACACAAGGGGGATTTACCCAGGTTCGGGCTGCAAAGGTGCGTAAAACCCTACGATCCTGCTTTGGTGTATGTATTAGTATTCTTGAGCTCTCGAACTAGCTCTGGGTGCTGAGGGGTTCAAAAGAGCCAAATCCCTTCTCTGTGTGCCATGGGCCTCCTTTTAGAGGCGAAAGGGGCTTCCACAGTGGCACACAGGAGGTGGAAAGTGCTACAGTGTTGTGAAGTTTATCGCTAGTATTACACGACAAGACGCATTTAATGCGAGGCCTAAGTGTCCCTTCACTTTATCGGGGACAGGAGCGAGGCCCGTCCCGTCCGTCGCTGCTCCTTCATGCTTCGACACGCGCCCTGGCCAGCGATGCATGCAGCACCATGTAGGCAGGCAGGCAGCTGAGGTGGCGCGGTGGTGGAGCCTCCACGAAGGATTGCATGCTGCCACGCAGGTGCCTGCCCAGCTGGTTGGGTTGGCAGCTGCATGCGAACAGCGGTGAAGACTTGGTTGGTGCGGGCCCGGTGGTGGCCTTGTAGGGCGGCACGGCAAGGGTCTCGCCGTGGCGCGCTGGTTTCCCCGGCAAGGGACCTTGCCGGGGGTCTCGTGGGCTTCTTCGGTGAGGATGGTTGCCCTTCTATCCTCATTTGATCTCGTCTCTTCTTCGTCTTCACAAAGATCTGCATGCCACCACAGAGGTGCCTCCCGAGCCTCGTCCCAACGTGTTTGTCGAACTTTGGTGGGCTCAAGGGTGGCTCACTTTGGCTGGCGCGGGCGAGCTGCCCCAGCAAGGGTCTTGCCGGGGTTGCTGAGGCTGCCCCGGCAAGGGTCCTTGCCAGGGGAACCTGTGATAATCCCCAAGTGCAGGGAATCATCGTAGCAATTCCGAAAGGTGGAAGTGATAAGTGTAGAGTGTCGAACCCACAAGGAGCTAAAGGTAAGATCAATATTCTCTCAAGCCCTATCTGCCACTGATACGACTCTACGTGCACCGAACGTTTGCTTCCAACTAGAAACAAGAAATTAAACTGTGTTGTGGGTATAAAGAGGATAAGTTTGTATGATATCGAAGAGATAAAATATAAAAGTAGGTGCCGTTATCATAAAGTTAGAATATATTACTAAATAATATAAATAGCGAGTGTGGAATAATGATGGATCGGTGTGCGGAATTGTCCTAGGCTATTGTTAACAAGGCCGGTGATCACTATTTTAATTTCTTATGAGGGAGAGGCGTAAGCTAACATACTTTCTCTACTTGGATCATATGCACTTATGATTGGAACTCTAGCAAGCATCCACAAATACTAAAGATCATTAAGGTAAAACCCAACCATAGCATTAAAGCATCAAGTCCTCTTTATTCCCATACGCAACAACCCCCTTACTCGGGTTTGTGTTTCAGTCACTCACCAACCCACTATAAGCGAATTATGAACGTATTGCAACACCCTACAGCGGGAATCCCTCACGCTTGCGCGACACGGAGGGCACCATAGGACAGCATCAAAATAAGACATACAACTCATACCGATCTAGATCATCAATCAACCCAGACAAAAGATATCTACTCAAAACATCATAGGATGGCAACACATCATTGGATCATAATATGTGGCATAAAGCACCATGTTCAAGTAGGGATTACAGCGGGGTGCGGGAGAGTGGACCACGTAAAAGAGGTGAGGATGGTGATGATGATGAAGACGATCACCGCGGCGATGATTCCTCTCCCGATGGCACTCTGGTGCCACCAAGAGAGAGGAGGAGAGGTTATTCCCCTTGTGCTTCCTCCTCCATGGCTTTCCCCCTCTGGTCCTTGGCCTTCATGGCGATGATGGCCCCTCCGAGATCCTCCTCCATGGCCTCTGGTGATGGTGGCCCCCTCCGGCAGGGTGCCAGAGAGGGCCTAGATTGATTTCTCGTGGCTACAGAGGCTTGCGGCAATGGAACTTCCGATCTAGGTTAATTCCCGAAGGTTTCTGTATTTATAGGAAGTTTTGGCGTTGGTTTCATGTCAGGGGGGTCTCCGGGCTGTCCACGAGATAGGCGGGCGCGCCCTGGGGGGGGGGGGGGTGCCCCCCACTCTCGTGGGCAGCCTGGGACTCTTCTGGCCCAACTCCGATGCTCCGTGGTCTTCTTTTGGTCCATAAAAAATCCTCAAAAATTGGCACGTCATTTGGACTCCGTTTGGTATCCCTTTTCTGTAAAACACAAAAACAAGGAGAAAACAGAAACTGGCACTGGGCTCTAGGTTAATAGGTTAGTCGCAAAAATCATATAAAATGACATATATATATGCATATAAAACATCATAGATGGATAATATAATAGCATGAATACTTCATAAATTATAGATACATTGGAGACGTATCAGCATCCCCAAGCTTAATTCCTGCTCGTCCTCGAGTAGGTAAATGATAAAAGAAATAATTTATGAAGTGTGAATGCTAGAAGGTGCACAAGTTTGATCAATGATAATTTCAATCACCTTTTCTAGCATCAATATGTGTCATAATAGTATCTTATCTCAAAAAACTTTTCATCATCAAGTAACAATCTATTCACAATGTCAAGTATGGTTCAGAAATTTCATTGAGAACTAACAAACTATGATCTCAGTCATTGAAGCAATTGCAATTTATCATAACATCAGAAAGAGTCAAGAATAGAGCTTTTTAGCAAGTCCACATACTCAATTATCATATAGTCTTCTATAATTGCTAACACTCATGCAATACTGGTGGTTATGGAGTTTCAGCCGGACACTGAGAAAGATAGGGGCTTATTGTGTTGCCTCCCAACGTATTCACCTTTAGGTGATGTCAACAATAATAGCCCATGCTAACTTACATCCAATTGGATATATATATATATATATATATATATATATATATATATATATATATCATGATCTGTCAAACACGAGGAGCTTGCCAAAGGATAAAATGAAAAAGGGAAAGGTGAGGATCACCTTGACTCAAGCATAAAGTAAAAAACATAAAGTAAAAGCTAGGCCCTTCGCAGAGGGAAGCAGAGGTTGTCATGTGCGTTTAGGGTTGATGCACAAAATCTTAATGCAAAAGAACGTCACTTTATATTGCCCCTTGTATGTGGACCTTTATTATGCAGTCCGTCGCTTTTATTACTTCCACAACAAGATCGTACAAAGCATATTTTCTCTACACTAATAAGTCATACATATTTAGAGAGCATTTTTTATTGCTTGCACCGATGACAACTTACTTGAAGGATCTTACTCAATCCATAGGTAGGTATGGTGGACTCTCATGGCAAAACTGGGTTTACGGTATTTGGAAGCACAAGTAGTATCTCTACTTGGTGCAAGGAATTTGGCTAGCATGAGGGAGAAAGGCAAGCTCAACATGTTTGGAAGGTCAATGACAATATACTTTAACTGAGATGTCGGAAAACATAAACCATTACGTTGTCTTCCTTGTCCAATGTCAACTCTTTTAGCATGTCATACTTAATGAGTGCTTCACAATCATAAAAGATGTCCAAGCTAATATATTTGTATGTGAACCTCTCTTTCCTTATTACTTCCTATTAATTGCAACAATGACCGAAACTACGTTTGCCAACTCCCAACAACTTTTGTGCCTCATACTTTCTATGTGTGAAGTCAGCACTAAACATGTTATAAGCATATGAAACATATAAAAATTCAGATTTCTAACATTCAATTCATTCCCCCATTTACTCATCGGATATACATGAAGCACATGAGTAAATGACAAACTACTCCAAAAGGTAAGAGTGAAGGACACTGAGTAGTGAAATAATTAACTAGACATGGGAGGGTTCCCTTTTTTATTCAATAATCCAGATCCAATGATTTTATTCAAACAGCAAGTAAAACTGAAAATACGCTCCAAGCAAAACACATATCATGTGACGAATAAAAATATAGCTCCGAGTAAGGTATACCGATAGTTTTGAAGACGAAAGAGGGGATGCCTTCCGGGGCATCCCCAAGCTTAGGCGCTTGAGTCTTCCTTGAATATTACCTTGGGGTGCCTTGGGCATCCCCAAGCTTAGGGTCTTTCCACTCCTTATTCTCCTCATATCGATATCTCACCCAAAACTTGAAAACTTCAATCACACAAAACTTAATGGAACTTCGTGAGATAGGTTAGTATGATAAAGAGTAAACCATGCACTTTGGTACTGTAAAAGACAAGGTTCATAATTTTTTTCACATAATGCCTACTGTACCATATCATTTCTACTTTATATTGAGAAATATAAGCCATAGAAACTAGAAAACAAGCAAACTATGCAATGAAAATAGAACAGTCTGTAATGATCTGAACAATAACCATACTTCTTCTACTCCAAAAATTATGAAATATATTGGTGGACGTGAGGAATTTGTCTATTAATCTTTGGAAAAAAGAATCAACTCAAAAGCACACTCTTGTAAAAAAATGACAGCTAATCTCGTGAGCGCAAAGTTTCTGTTTTTTACAGCATGATCACATTAACTTTCACCCAAGTATTCCCAAAGGTATTACTTGGCACTTTATTGAAACAAAAGCTATAAAACATGATTACTACAGTAGCTTAATCATGTAGACACACAAAAACAGTAAGGGTAAATATTGGGTTGTCTCCCAACAAGCGCTTTTCTTTTATGCCTTTTAGCTAGGCATGATGATTTCAATGATGCTCACATAAAAGATAAGAGTTGAAACATAAAAAGAGCATCATGAAGAATATGACTAGCACATTTGAATCTAACCCACTTACAATGCCTAGGGATTTTGTGAGCACACAATTTATAGGAACAAGAATCAACTAGCATAGGAAGGCAAAACAAGTTTAACTTCAAAACTTTAAGCACATAGGGAGGAAACTTGATATTATGGCAACTCCTACAAGCATATATTCCTGCCTCATAATAGTTTTCAGTAGCATCATGGATAACAACTTTGTTCTCATACTCAATTGGAACCTCTTCCGAAATAGTGGAATACTAATTAACTAAATTTGACACTTTTCCAAATCCAATTTCATAAATTTCGTACGAAGATTCAACACCCTCCAAGATAGTGGGATCACTAATTCCTAAAGTTGACACTCTTCCAAACCCACTTTAAATTATAGTATTATTCATACTCCAAAAGATATAAGTGAAGTTCCTGGAGCATTCTACAATTAATATAGACTAGCCAATATCCAAGGTCAAAATATATAAGTGAATCGCACGAAGCATTCTATAAAACCGTACTCAAACGATTTAAGTGAAGCACAAAGAGCAATTCTATAAGGTCATACTTAAAAGATATAAGTGAAGCACATGAAGTATTCTATAAAATCATACTTAAAAGATATAAGTGAAGCACATTAAGTTTTCTATAAATCAATGAAGAGCTATCTTGTACTAGCATGATTCTTAAAGAAAAGTAAAAACACAAAGGACACAAATCATGTGAACAAAACAAAAACCGAGGTATACCGATATTTGTTGATGAAGAAAGATGGGATGCCAACCGGGGCATCCGCAAGCTTAGATGCTTGAATATCCTTTGAAATATTTACTTGGGGTTCCTTGGGCATCCCCAAGCTTGAACTCTTGTCTCTCTTTATTCTTCTCACATCGGTAACTCCTCGTTCTTCAAACGCTTCATTCACAATAACTTAAACGAAAACTTGTGAGATCCGTTAGTGTAATAAAGAAAACTACCACTTTAAGGTACTGTAATTAACTCATTCTTTGTTTATATTGGTGTTAAACCTACTGTATTCCAACTTCTCTATGGTTTATACCCTTACATACTAGCCATAGATGCATCAAAATAAGCAAGCAACACACGAAAAACAGAATCTGTCAAAAACAGGACAGTCTGTAGCAATATGGAAGTTTAGTAAACTTCTGTAACTCCAAAAATTATGAAATAAATTTTAAAATTTAAAAAATTTGTTCATAAGTAATTTGCAAAAAGTTTCAGACCTATTTGACTTTCCAGTAAAAAAATTAAATTCATGCACTACTGCAAAAGTTTCTGTTTTTTGTTCTGCACATAGTAAACAAGCAATCTAATCATCCTAAAACCAAAGCTTGGCACATTATTTTTATAATACAAAGGATATATACAAGGGGATAATTATTTAAAGAGAAACTTCCATGAAAAATTCTACATTGTTTCCGTGAGCATGAACACAAGTGCTCAAGGTCGACCCTCACTTCTTCAATGCATAACTTTCCAATCAGTTCTCTTTTTGAAAAACTTTTTTAGGCATGAGAGGCAAGTAAATATTTTTTGGTATTTTCATTCTTTTGAATTTTTTTGTATGTTTAACCCACAACTAAACAGAAACAAAAAGGAAAAACAAAATCTACTTAGTGAAGAAAGAAAACAAGCACACACGAGAATATCAACCCCACGCTATTGCTCCCCGGCAATGGCGCCAGAAAAGAGCTTGATAATCCCCAAGTGCAGGGAATCATCGTAGCGATTCCCAAAGGTGGAAGTGATAAGTATGGAGTGTCAAACCCACAAGGAGCTAAAGGTAAGATCAATATTCTCTCAAGCCCTATCTGCCACTGATACGACTCTACGTGCACCGAACGTTTGCTTCCAACTAGAAACAAGAAATAAAACTGTGTTATGGGTATAAAGAGGATAACTTTGTATGATATCGGTGAGCTAAAATATAGAAGTAGGTGCTGTTATCATAAAGTTAGAATATATTACTAAATAATATAACTAGCGAGTGTGGAATAATGCTGGATCAGTGTGCGGAATTGTCCTAGGCAATTGTTAACAAGACCGGTGATCACTATTGCAATTTCATATGAGGGAGAGGCGTAAGCTAACATACTTTCTCTACTTGGATCATATGCACTTATGATTGGAACTCTAGCAAGTGTCCACAAATACTAAAGATCATTAAGGTAAAACCCAACCATAGCATTAAAGCATCAAGTCCTCTTTATTCCCATACGCAACAACCCCCTTACTCGGGTTTGTGTTTCAGTCACTCACCAACCCACTATAAGCGAATCATGAACATATTGCAACACCCTACAGCGGGAATCCCTCACGCTTGCGCGACACAGAGGGCACCATAGGACAACATCAAAATAAGACATACAACTCATACCAATCTAGATCATCAATCAACCCAAAGACCAAAGATATCTACTCAAAACATCATAGGATGGTAACACATCATTGGATCATAATATGTGGCATAAAGCACCATGTTCAAGTAGGGATTACAGCAGGGTGCGGGAGAGTGGACCGCGTAAAATAGGTGAGGATGGTGATGATGATGGTGATGTTGATGAAGACGATCACCGCGGCGTTGATTCCCCTCCCGATGGCACTCCGGTGCCACCAAGAGAGAGGAGGAGAGGTTCTCCGCCTTGTGCTTCCTCCACCATCGAGTATGTCCTCGTCTCCGAGCTAGTTCAGGTTGCCACCTAGCTAAGCTAGCACTTGGTGTAGCGCTGTTTACACCAATTCTTCCACACATTTATTCGTCCTCGTGCACATCGTCACAGCATATTAGACCGCAATACCGGAGTTTCGCGAGAATTGTGTGCTTAGGTGTGCATGCATATTATTGTGTGAGTAGCAGTAATATGTGATGATTGCTTGATTAATTATATTAGTAGGATGCTTGTTTGCTTTTGTTTTAGTCGTTTCTTTTTTTCCTTTCTTTGGGCCTTCGGTGTTACAAATTCTTCCCCTATTAAAGTTGCTCGTCAGCCGACACCGGACCCGAAGAGTCAGCAAGAAACGCATATATTTGGAAATTCAGCTAAAATGGAATTATCAGCAGACTGCAATGAAAACGGGAATATCTTGTCTGGTTGCAAAAGAAATCCTGGATGGACCGTCGGTATCAAGTTTGCATTAGCGTGCACTCATCACAACAAAATGATTAAATCAGCAAGAAGATAAATTGTGTGCAAGGTTGACAGAATATTATCAAAGGTATGGCTCAGATACAAGTTTAATTTTTCGTTGAGGATGATTTTGGAACTCGATGTACCTGGAAGCAAACAAAAATATGGCATATACTTGGAAAGGAGGATAGTCCTGAAAAACCCCGTTTCATGCAAGAAATCAATAGCAAAAATATTCAGATGGTTATATATGTGGAAATCGGTCCACATATCACAATAAGAAGCTTCTGGTGTAAGCAACGCAATCTTCCCTTGCAAGATACCCAAGAAGCTTCCAAGGCAAGATTCATCTATCTTCCTCAGTATGATACGTGGATGATTCCCCATACAAGGTACTCTAACTTCTTCAGTAAGCAACCGCAACAGCTTCCGGCATAAGGTACTGAGTCTTTCCCCAGCAAAGTCTTTAAGGGGGTAAGCTTTTGAAGCACGATACCCAGTCCTTTTCAGCAAGCTGCCTGATGAAAGTTTCGAGCACAAGCCAACCCATCCTCCTTAGTAAGACAATGGTACACGGTAGTACACTGTGAATTGACAGCATATGGCAGTGAATCCCAAGAATCAGATCCGCAACATTTTGGTCAGAATCAACAATCAGTCAGAATACACGTCTGTCTCGGAATCAGGTCCTCATATATATGCAATGAGCATACCATCAAGATCTTACAAGTCACTTAGATGAGGATCTGATAACCACGTGGGGATGATTAATAGAAGAAAGCCAGTATACACCACAAAGTGACAAAGGATTATGAGGATTGACGACATCAATGAGCTCAAAACAAGTACATGTGAACCTGGAAAATGATCCTGATGAGCACTTGTCCCCTTTTTCTCCAATGACGGAACCACACCTGTGATCTGAGCTGTTTCTAGCTATCCGGGGTGGATGCCTATTTTTGTTTCTATATTCAACGACTGTCACGAGTCGAGCTGCTTTTCGGCCGTCTCGTACAACTGTTGAGTTCCTTTTTGTGACAGTAGCCCTATAGCTACTTTTTGGCTATTTTAGGGAGCTGCCACCTTCTTCTTATCGACCCGGTCTCATGCTCTGAGCTGTTTTTCAGCAGTCCTGAGCCGTGGTTGAGTTATTTCAGTAATGTTCTAGATCTGAGTGGTAAAGACCATTCTAGTGGCTACTGATTTATTTGCCAATTTATTGCAAGGGTTTCGGATGGTCATTTCTGAACGATCAGAATTTGAGAGGTGTTGAACCTGTCATTTAATAGGTTGCCCTGTCAAGAAAAATGAGGATAAGCTACAATTGCCGAAAAATTGCACCGACAGTACCTATAGTCATACAAAGAAACAATATGGCCCAGCTCTTTCAGCCAAGGATCGAGACCAAGAAAACAATAATGAAGGAGAAAGACCCGTGATGCAGGTATGAAAATTGTACACGGCCCCATGGTGCAGATACCCCGGACAGTCTAAGTCAGTATTGATCCACATGGGTATGCCTACAACATGAGTAGTCGGCATGAGGAATAACAATCTGGAAGCCTGAGTCCTCACTTATATGAGTCATCATGGGTAGCCTGTCGTGAACAAAATTTTTCCGTCAAGTCTGCAGATATTATCATACCGGCCAAACCCTTTATGCTGGCTGCAACAGGAGACAATCAAATATTCGGTACGGATCCGATACTCATGACGGTGGAACCGGTTAAGATGATTCAGAAACTTCTGCGACGAGTCAGAATCTGTCAGGAAACGGTTATGTTTTAACTCACTGTTTGGAACCCCAAAGGACCTGCATTTAGTGGAGAAACCCAATGCAATGAGTCAGAGCTTGAGTTTTCATCAGAAAAATCTGATCATCATTATCTGAAAGGTTGTTAGTGACGGGTGGCACACCCAGCGGAAATTACTTTTGGATTTGTGAGATGGACATATATTTCAGTCGTGATAATCAAATCACACTCAGCTAGTCAGCAGATCTAAAAAGAAATTGGAGCCTATATAAGCATGAGCAAGCAAGGTAAGATCTGTTAGAATGTGGATACAGTAAAGAAAACCACCTAGGGCCAGTTAGATAAAAATTTAGTGGGAACAACAATAAAGGAAAAAGGATACCCGAGTTGGGAACGGTTTCCTTAAGTCAGAATATTCATACTTGTTCCCTGAGCAACCTAATCTCGAGGACGAGATTTCTTTCAGGGGGTAAGGTTTGTGACAGCCTGATTTTTGGCCCTTTCTTTTTCTTTTGTTTTTCCGAGGTTTTTGCGTGAGTTTTCTTTTTTTCGTGGCTTTGTGGTCTGGAAACTGAAGAAGATGACCTCTTCTTTGCTTCCAGAGTGGCTTGTCATTCCCAAATCCAACACTAGACCCTGTCATTTTCATCCTAGGCCAAATCCCAATATTCTTTTTATTGGGAATATTCCTTTTCTATTAAAGGAATAACTCCAATTGCCCTAGGTTGTGGAGCAACCTATATTTCCATCACTGCTAAAGTTCCCAAATAATTCTCATGAATTGTTTGAGTCATATATTGATCAAATATGGCAAAACTTTTCATTGCCATGTTCAAAAATAATTCCCCACTATTCCTTTTTCTATTCTGCCCTGAATGGTACTTTGTGAAGGAAGTGTCATTTATATTTCTCCTATTGACTCCCAACATTTTTGGGCATGTTTATATGTCCAAATAATTGCCTCATGCACAAGTTCAAATTTATTTGCCTAGCCAATCTTCCTCAGTGAATTTTCAAAGTTTCTGTCAAACAGAAGGCTTTGTGAAGGAAGTACTAGCTAGGTGTACCCAAATGAGCTGAACTTTTGCACACTCCTTAATGTGCTCATATTAATCCCTTCCACCCATTTGCAGCCCCATATAATCATCTATGTGAGCACAGGAGCAAATCTTTATTTCTGGCAATATTTTCAGGTTGTGAAGCAAGTGTATTTTATATTAATTAAAAATCCTGATAAATTACCAGATCATTCTTATACCCATAAAACATCTCTCCAACCAATTTGTCATCATTTAATTGATCCATTTGATCACCTTTATTATTCCAAGTTTCTGGACAGAAATGATGTTTGTGAAGCAAGTGCTATTTTGGCTTGTCCAGTTGGCATGAGCTTTTTACAACATATTTATATGTCCATATCATGAGGATTTGCTAAGTTGCATCCCATTCCATAACTCCATGTGAGAGCATCATCATGATCTTTATTTTTGGACCATTTTGGCAATTGCAAAGCAAATGCAGTAAAACTTGGTCCATTTACCCTCCCAACCTCCATGATCATAGTCCCTCCATAGATAAACACCCCAGACATCTTATTTGGCCCATAGCATATCCCTGTTGACCACTTTGAGCTGGTAAAGTTTACTGCAGTAAACTTCAGAGCTCACTAACTATTTAACCAGAGCCTCTTTCACCTAGTTACCACCTTAGTTACAACTTACCCAGGAGAGACTAACCCCCAAACATGGTTTGGCATCACTTGTGGCACTATGTGCACGAGTGTACGCGATGACCACCGTTTTGGCGTGCAATGGTCGCGCCGAGAGCTTCTTCTTGCTCGGGCCCCTTCCCCTCTCGCTGTCTTCGCGCCCGTGAGCGTGTCCATTGTATTCCTCCCGTCGTCGCCATCCTCCTGGACCCCTCTCCCCCTCCGTCCTCTTCCTCGTCGACGCTCACAAACGAGCGCCCACGAGAGCACAGTGCACCGGCCGTCGTCTTCCTCCTCGGCCGCATCCTCCCTGCGCTCCTTTCGCCTCCTTCTCCCCATGAGCTCCTCCCTGTGCATCGTTGTCGCCTTCCCCAGAGCCCATGCATGAACACAAGCGTCCGTGGCGCCGTCCACGCATTTGTGGTGGTGCCAGCTCGGCCACCTCGCCCCGTGGCTATTTAAGCCATCCCCGGACTCGTCCGAGCTCACCTCGAGCCTTGACTCGCCCCTCTGGTCCCTCCTAGCCACTAGCCCGAGCTTCGGGAGCTCTCTTGCCCTCCCTTTGCCGCCATGGCCGCTGCCTCGGCCCGGCAAGATTAGCCCGAGCCCGAGCCCCTCCTTCGTTCCTTCCACCACCAGTAGACCACCAAGACTCCGGCGACCATCCCCAGTCCCTCTCCCCCTCGTGGGAGCTCCATTTTCCGCGAGCCCCATATCCACCCAAAGTCCTCTCCGCCCGAGTCCACGCCCTGCCCGACCCCTTCCTCTCCGGCGTGCGCCACGGGCTCAGATCGATGCGGCTCTCCGCGCTGAGCTCGTCGGTAGGCGAAGCATCGCCGGAGGCACTCTGTGGCGCCGGAACGGCCGCTGGCATCGAGTTCCTCCACGGGAGGCGTCCAGAAGAAGAAGAAGATGACCCAGCCGCCCTGCCAGCTGGCCGCGGGCCCCGCCAGTCAGTGGCTGGGCGTTGACCCCGTGGGCCAACGTGGATAAGTGACGGGCCCCACCCCGTGGGACCCGCACGTGTTAGCCACGCCAGTGTTCCAATGGATAAGGCGTATTTCCCCGATTACGCTTTTCGTTTTTTCTGTTCAGGCCCCTGGTTGAAAAGATTTTCATTACAGATGGGTCCCTGGCAGAAAAACGTCCATAACTTTTTAACCGTAACTCCAAATGAGGTGAATGCAATGCTCACTTCTTTGTTTCGTCGAGCCCATTCTGTTGGTTTCATTTTCACTATGGTTTGACACTGTAAAAATGACCATTTTGCCCCTGCCTTAATCATCCCCTCTGAGAGAGAACGTTTTCCGGTGATTCGTTTCGCGAGTTTCTCGCACTTCTCCTCGGTGATTTCTTCCACCCCAGGCAAGCCACAATACCCACTAGCATGCTAGTCATGCAGTAACCATGGTTTTCAACTTGAATCTTTATTAAATGTTTGTTTGTTGAAATGATGGTTATCGTTGTTCCGGTGATGTTTAGATTTGCATGTTCACTTTTGTTCTATGTTGTCTTGTACTCTGTTGTCATGTTTCCTTTCATATGTTTATGCTTGCTAGTAGTACATGTTGATGTTGGTGATGGTCATGCTAGTCAGTATGCCATGCTCAGTGGATATGGTTTATTGTTGATATGGTGGATAGTTATGTGATACCCTCATGATTATGTTGATATCATGTTCATGCATTTTAGCATGGCTCAGCATATTTGCATTCGAGTTAATCGGATTAAATTGAACTTGAACACCTGTTGGCTGAGTCATGGTGCCGCTGAATTGATGCTGACCAGTGCAACCACGCTTGCCGGTATGGGACGGTCCTAACTGGGTCTATTGTTGTGCCTCTCGGCGGTGGCTCCAACGAGGGAAGGTTATGGGCGCGTGCTACCCCGATCAGGTAGGCGGACATAAGCCTTGTGTGCCCGTTGTTGAGTTAGTTTTTGGATCCGAGTCCCAGAGTGGGACGGGCCACGACGGTGGTCGTTGAGGTGTCTGGAGGTAGACACGGGGCCACCCATGACTTAGCCCAAAGGGGAGTGAGTTGGAGTGGCCGGGAGAGTGTCATCGCAGTAGATCGGTTTTGTCGGAACACCGTTGGTCCACCCGAATGGGAGATCAAGGCCATGGGTTTCGTAGTGTGGGTACAGTGTACTAACCTCTGCAGAGTGTATATTAAATCTATCGATAGCTGCGCCCGCGGATAAGGGCCCAGGTCGAAAGCAGGTCACACCATGAGTCAACGGTAATAAGAACAATGTGCTTAATAACAATGAGATAAGTGGGTTGTAAGGATCATGGGCCAACTGTTGGTCGGGTGGTGATCGCCATAAGGATCACGATGGTATCGAGGATACCGAGTTGTTGGATGTTCGTGATGTTGTGCGAGAGTCTTGGGTAAAGATCAAGCTCCTTGTGGTCATTTAATGATTACTACGGTATTGTTTATACCAAGCTTGATTTGATCCTAGATGATCGTGTGATGTCCGAGGTTGGTAAGTGATGCATGTGACGATTATGAGGTAGCCCGAGCAGAATAAGTGGTGCATGATGCATGCTAGTATTGTCGGATAAATATGCTCATGTTGTGATAGCTGTATCATGTTTATGATGGTCATGCCATGTTATTCTGATGATATCATGTTAAATTCCTGTTTAACCTATAATTGCCATGTTGTTGTTTGCCTCGAATGCTTCTAGTTATTGTGAGCTTGCAAGTACATTCAATGTAATGACCTGGCGTGTCATGCCAGCTTGCACGTCATTCTGGATTTGATTGCTTGTTTTCCGTGGCGTCCTTGTTTGCGAGCTAGGATAAGCATTCCAGCCAGAGTCCCTGTGGAGTGGAGTTCACCACTGTCTTCGTTGTTCCGCTGCTAGAGTTCTTCTACTGCATCGTGTTGTTCCGGTGCTTGCATAGAGCAACAGTGGCAGGCGTAGTGTCGTTGTGCCGATGTAACCATTGTACCCAAATAGATTGTAATAAAGAGCTGGTTTGTTCTATGCTAAGCAGTGCTGTATTCCAGAAGACTTCTCCTTGATCTCTGGGTGGGAATACGGGGGTTCCGGTTTTCTCTGAGCCGGGGTGCCACACGTATCGCTTCGGGTACTGATACGTCTCCGTCGTATCTATAATTTTTGATTGTTCCATGCCAATATTATTCAACTTTCATATACTTTTGGCAACTTTTTATACTATTTTTGGGACTAACATATTGATCCAGTGCCCACTGCCAGTTCCTGTTTGTTGCATGTTTTATGTTTCGCGGAAACCCTATATAAAACGCAGTCCAAATGGGATAAAAATGGACGGAGAATTATTTTGGAATATTTGTGATTTTTGGGAGGAAGAATAACCGTGATACGGTGCCCGAGGGGGCCATGAGGCAGGGGGCACGCCCTGGACCCTCGTGGGCATCCCGTAAGGCGGTTGTCGCTTTTCTTTTGCCGCAAGAAAGCTAATTTTATGAGAAAAATACGGGTGAAAGATTCACCCCAATCGGAGTTACGGATCTCCCGATATAAAAGAAAAGGTGAAAGGGTAGAATCTGGGAACGCAGAAACAGAGAGAGACAGAGAGATAGATCCAATCTCGGAGGGGCTCTCGCCCCTCCCATGCCATGGGAGACAGGGACCGGAGGCACTAGTAGAAAAGGGGGCAATGGTCCAGGCCGGTCCAGCCCATTAGTCCCGGTTCAATCCAGAACGGGGACCAATGGGGGCATTGGACCCGGTTCTTGAGCCCAGGGTGCCGGCCGGGCCACGTGGGCCATTGGTCCTGGTTCGTCTGGACCTTTTGGTCCCGGTTGGCAGGACGAACTGGGACCAATGTGCCTTGCTCCTGGCCCACCACCATTGGTCCCGGTTGGGGGAACAAACCGGGACCAAAGGCTTCCCTTTAGTCCCGGTTCATGCCACGAACCGGGACCAATTAATTGCCTATATATACCCCGCGAGCAGAGCACTCTCACTGCTCTGTTTTTCGTGGCCGGCGAGGAGAGAGCTTTGTGTTGCTCTAGCTCACCTCCTATGCACACGAGGTGTTCGAATGAATGCCCGAGCCACACTACTTAAGCTTTCTCCTCTCCAAGATCCACCTCCAAGCTCCATTTTTCTCAATATTTATCTAGGTTTAGCGGTCCGTCACGTCCCGTCCCCGTCTTCACCGCCGTCGATCGCCCGCGTCGCCGGCACCACCGTGGTGAGCCTCTTGTTCTTATCTTCTTTATGAAAGGAAAAAAACTCTTACTTGTATGTTTATATAGATACTTGTATAATTTTCTTACTTTTATTATTGCATCTTATATAGTGCGATGGTTTTGGTATCCGCCCCCGTCGGCCCTCGTCCTGTCTGTGATTCAGATGTGGTATATATTATCTTTTCATAACTATTGGTTCATTTATTGTTTATGACAATTATGCCGACCAACGTGACATAGATTTTATTTATCTAGGAGGTTGTTCAACCGGAAATTTCAACCGACCCTATTGTCGAGAGGTTAAATTTAGTTGAAGAAGAAAACAATTTGTTGAAGGAAAAAATTAGAAAAATTGAGGAGGAGAAGATGATATTGGAGTTGCATGTTGCGGATGTCGTCGATGATCACAAGATCAAGATGGATGCAATGCGCTTGAAGATTAGAAAGATTAGAAAATATGCCATTCATACCGAGGCTTGGTATCATTATGCCGTTGGATCAGTTGTTACATTGGTTGCGATTATGATCGCATTTGTTTTCGCATTGAAATGTTTTACATAGTTTCAGTGTATGGTTTAATTAATTTAGATGCTCTGCAGAGCTTTATGTTGTTACATGAGAACTATGTATGTACTTTGGTTTTACTGTGATGATGAACTTCTATTAATTTGGTCACTTAATTATATAATGCACGCAGATGAACCGGCAATGGATGTACGGTTCAAGACACACCTCCGAGTACATTAAGGGCGTGCATGATTTTCTCGAAGTGGCTGAGGCAAACAAGGAGAATGGTTTTATGTGTTGTCCATGCCCTGTATGTGGGAATACGAAGTCTTACTCTGACCGGAAAATCCTCCACACCCACCTGCTTTACAAGGGTTTCATGCCACACTATAATGTTTGGACGAGGCACGGAGAAATAGGGGTTATGATGGAAGATGGCGAAGAAGAAGAGTACGATGACAACTATGTGCCCCCTGAATACGGTGATACTCCTGAAGATCAAGAGGAACCAGACAATGTGCACGATGATGCTGCAACGGGCGAAGCTGCTGAAGATCAAGAGGAACCAGACGATGTGCCCGATGATGATGATCTCCGCCGGGTCATTGTCGATGCAAGGACGCAATGCGAAAGTCAAAAGGAGAAGCTAAAGTTTGATCGCATGCTAGAGGACCACAAAAAAGGGTTGTACCCCAATTGCGAAGATGGCAACAGAAAGCTGGGTACCGTACTGGAATTGCTGCAGTGGAAGGCAGAGAATGCTGTGCTACAAAGGATTTGAGAAGCTACTTAAAATATTGAAGAAGAAGCTTCTAAAGGATAACGAATTGCCCGATAGTACATACGCAGCAAAGAAGGTCGTATGCCCTCTAGGATTGGAGGTGCAGAAGATACATGCATGCCCTAATGACTGCATCCTCTACCGCGGTGCATACAAGGATCTGAACGCATGCCCGGTATGCGGTGCATTACGATATAAGATCAGACGAGATGACCCTGGTGATGTTGACGGCGAGCCCCCCAGGAAGAGGGTTCCTGCGAAGGTGATGTGGTATGCTCCTATAATACCACGGTTGAAACGTATGTTCAGAAACGGAGAGCATGCCAAGTTGATGCGATGGCACAGTGAGGACCGTAAGAAATACGGGAAGTTGAGAGCACCCGCTGACGGGTCGCAGTGGAGAAAAATCGAGAGAAAGTACTGGGATGAGTTTGCAAGTGAGCCAAGGAACGTATGGTTTGCTTTAAGCGCGGATGGCATTGATCGTTTCGGGGAGCAGAGCAGCAATCACAGCACCTGGCCCGTCACTCTATGTATGTATAACCTTCCTCCTTGGATGTGCATGAAGCGGAAGTTCATTATGATGCCAGTTCTCATCCAAGGCCCTAAGCAACCCGGCAATGACATTGATGTGTACCTAAGGCCATTAGTTGAAGAACTTTTAGAGCTGTGGAATGGAAACGGTGTACGTACGTGGGATGAGCACAAACAGGAGGAATTTAACCTAAAGGCGTTGCTGTTCGTGACCATCAACGATTGGCCCGCTCTCAGTAACCTTTCAGGACAGACAAACAAGGGATACCACGCATGCACGCACTGTTTACTTGACACCGATAGTATATACCTGGCAAGCTGCAGGAAGAATGTGTACCTGGGCCATCGTCGATTTCTTCCGACCAACCATCAATGTCGAAAGAAAGGCAAGCATTTCAAAGGCGAGGCAGATCACCGGAAGAAGCCCGCCATGCGTACCGGTGATCACGTACTTGCTATGGTCAATGATTTACACGTAATCTTTGGAAAGGGTCCCAGCGGACTAGCTATTCCGAGTGACGCTGGGGGACACGCACCCATGTGGAAGAAGAAATCTATATTTTGGGACCTACCCTACTGGAAAGACCTAGAGGTCCGCTCTTCGATCGACGTGATGCACGTGACGAAGAACCTTTGCGTGAACCTGCTAGGCTTCTTGGGCGTGTATGGGAAGACAAAAGATACAGCTGAGGCACGGAGGACCTGCAACGTTTGCACGAAAAAGACAGCATGCCTCCAAAGCAGTATGAAGGTCCTGCCAGCTATGCTCTTACTAAAGAAGAGAAGGAAATCTTCTTTGAATGCCTGCTTAGTATGAAGGTCCCGACTGGCTTCTCGTCGAATATAAAAGGAATAATAAATATGGCAGAGAAAAAGTTTCAGAACCTAAAGTCTCATGACTGCCACGTGATTATGACGCAACTGCTTCCGGTTGCATTGAGGGGGCTTCTACCGGAAAACGTCCGATTAGCCATTGTGAAGCTATGTGCATTCCTCAATGCAATATCTCAGAAGGTGATCGATCCAGAAATCATACCAAGGCTAAGGAGTGATGTGGTGCAATGTCTTGTCAGTTTCGAGCTGGTGTTCCCACCATCCTTCTTCAATATCATGACGCACGTCCTAGTTCATCTAGTTGACGAGATTGTCATTCTGGGCCCCGTATTTCTACACAATATGTACCCCTTTGAGAGGTTCATGGGAGTCCTAAAGAAATATGTCTGTAACCGCGCTAGGCCAGAAGGAAGCATCTCCATGGGCCATCAAACAGAGGATGTCATCGGGTTTTGTGTTGACTTCATTCCTGGCCTTAAGAAGATAGGTCTCCCTAAATCGCAGTATGAGGGGAGACTGACTGGAAAAGGCACGCTTGGAAGGGACTCAATAATATGCAGGGACGGATATTCTTGGTCTCAAGCACACTACACAGTTCTACAGAACTCTACCTTGGTGACCCCGTATGTCGATGAACACAAGAACAGTCTGCGCTCCAAACACCCGGAGCAGTGCGACGACTGGATTACATGTGAACACATCAGGACTTTCAGCAGTTGGTTGGAAGCACGTATCAGAGGTGACAACACTGTTTGTGATGAGCTGTACTTGTTATCCAGGGGACCATCTTTGACTGTATTGATTTGGAAAGGATACGAGATAAATGGGAATACATTTTACACGATTGACCAAGATCAAAAGAGCACCAACCAAAACAGCGGTGTCCGCTTTGATGCAACAACCGAGAGGGGAAATGACACATATTATGGTTACATAGTGGACATATGGGAACTTGACTACGGACATGATTTTAAGGTCCCTTTGTTTAAGTGCAAATGGGTCAATGTGTCAGGAGGCGGGGTACAGGTAAACCCACAGTACGGAATGACAACAGTGGATCTGAAAAATCTTGGGTACACTGACGAACCGTTCGTCCTAGCCAATGATGTGGCACAGGTTATCTATGTGAAGGACATGTCTACCAGACCGAGAAAGAGAAAAGATAAGGAAGCGAATACATCAAACGATGAGCCAAAGCGCCACATAGTTCTTTCAGGAAAAGGGACATCGTGGGAGTAGAGACAAGACAGACATGTCTGAAGATTATGAAAAGTTTCATGAAATTCCTCCCTTTAAAGTCAAGGCTGACCCCAGCATCCTGATAAACGATGAAGATTATCCATGGTTACGGTGCAATAAGCAAATGACACAAGCGAAGAAAAAGTGAAGACTTTCTCCCGCAACTATTATGATGATACCATGCCAACTTTGTAACTGGCGAGTATGATACCATTGTCCGTTTTGTACATGCACATGCTATGTGTGGGTCAATTTATGATACCATGCCAACTTTCAACTTTTTCAGAGTTCATTTGAAATGCTTTAATGTCTTATGGTTCGGCCCTCGTAATAATTAAAAATAGCAACAATAAGTATTTTGTTGTAAGTAGAAACAAAATAAAATAAATAAAGCAAGAAAGAAAACAAAAAAACAAGAAAAAGTGGAAAGTTTATAATTTTCTGAAAACTAAAAGCAAAAAGAATTAAAAATAAAGCAAAAAACTTAATTAAATAAATAATGCACAAAACAAAACAAAAAAACTGGAAAAAAAATAAAAATAGCAACAATAAGTAAAGAAAACAAAAAAACAAAAAAAAATGCCCCCCACTGGGGCCCCACGGCCTGAATATGACTTGAAACCCTACTATGGGCCAGGATTTAGGCCCGCAGTAGGCCCAGAAGGCCCATCAGGCAAAGCAGTCGCATGTAGGCCCATAAGCCTGTAGTAGAGAGGAGCTCGAGAGGGGTGCGGCAGTGGGGCTTATAAACCACTGCGCGCCCCTCTCAACTAGCGAGGTGGGACTAAACTTTGGCCCCGATGCGGGCAGCACAGGGGCCTTTGGTCCCGGTTGGTGGCTCCAACCGGGACTAAAGGGGGGCATTGGTCCCGGTTGGTGCCACCAACCGGGAATAAAGGCCGCAGCTTCCCGCCCTTTGGGCTGCCGAAAAAGAGGCCTTTGGTCCCGGTTGGTGGCACCAACCGGGACTAAAGGGTGCATTAGTCCCGGTTTGTGCCACCAACCGGGACCAATGCTCCTTGTATATAAGTAGCACTTCGTAGTTTTGCAGAGTTCATCGCCACCAGTTGCCCCCCGACGACGTCGAGCACATCGACGCCGCCAGGCTGCCCCGACGCCGCCCGCCGCCCCCACCGTCGCCGTCGCCGTCGCCCGCGCCCGTCGTCGTCACCGGCCTCCCCGAGCCCGCGCCGGCCTCCCCGAGCCCACGCCGTCCTCCTCGAGCTCGCGCCCGCCGTCGTCGCCGCCAGGCTGCCCTGTCGCTGTCGCCCGTCCCCACGCGCCGCGCCCCGAGCCCCTGCCCCGTCGCCGTCGCCCGCCCCGCGCGCCGCCTCCGCTGTGAGCCGCCGCGCCGCACCGGCTCTGTTTTTTTTTCATTTTTATTAGTTTAATTTTTTTGTTCAATGTATATATATGTGTATGTATGTGGCTATATATATATATATGCGGCTCTGTTTTTTTCATTTTTATTAGTTTAATTTTTTTGTTCATATATATATATAATGTATATGTGTATGTATGTGGCTATGTGTATGTAATGTTCAAAAATTGTTCAGAGCATGTTTATTTTCATATATGTATTTATTGTTCATTTGTGTATTTATTGTTCATGTTTTTTTTCTGTTCATAGATTTTTTGTATCTATTGGCTCTTCGTCGCTCTGTATTTATTGTATCTATTGGTGATATTAATTATTGTATAATATGCAAATGTTTGTATATTCATTTGAACATTTTTTTAAACAAGCAATACTAAAAGAATGAGAGGAAAAAGGAAAATAAGAAGAGGAAGAAAGGAGAAAAGAGGAGAGGAAGAAGAGGAGAAATAAATAAGAAGAGGAAAAAAGAAGAAAAAGAAGAGGAGAAGAAGAAAGGAATAGAGGAGAAAGAAGAAATTCTATTTTTTCTTCTTTCTCTATTCCTTTCTTCTTCTCATCTTTTTTTTCTTCTTCTTCTTCCTTCTTCCTTTTTCTCTTTTCTTCCTTTTCCTTAATTATTTTCCTTTCTCGAGGGAGAAGAAGAAAAAGAAGAGGAGAAGAAGATATAACCCCCTCTAGATAACTTTGACATGAGGGGCGGTCGATACATATATATACCCCCTCTCGACCGTGATAACTTATACAACTGCAGCACCCCCCTTGGCCCTCTCGCTCGACCAAAACTCTCGAGGACACCCAAACCCTAGAGAGAAAACGATGTTGTGGTCTCCTACCCCCTCCCGCCGCGCCCCTACCTGACAAATTAACTCTCTCAAGGCCACCCAAATTTATCAAGTTAAAAGAGTGTTATCATCGAGGCCACCCCAAACCCTTGAAGCGTTGTGTCGAGGCCACTAACATGATTCCTTATTGTGATTAGCTAGGTAGTTCTACGTTTGCCACTAATATATATATATATATATATATATCCATCTGTACCATGTTTGAATAATAATTGACATGTTGTAAATATTTGCAGAAACTATGGAGCACTCCCGAGACGAAGAAACAGAAGCGATGTTGGGGGACATAATCTCAAATGGATCAAGTGATGATGTTGCGTCATTTCTCCTCGACACCATTGATCAGCTAGATGAAGAAGAGGGCTATGTTTATGATGGTGGCTTCGACCCATTAATGCCGGTACAAGAGGAGGACTATGTTCATGATGGCTCCGATGACACAATGGAGGTACAAGACGAAGGAGACCGTGCTGACTGCTCCGGTCACCGAACCGAGTCCGGCCAGGTATATATATATTAGTTAAGCCCGTGCTGACTAGTTAATTGATGCATCCATTGTTTTGGTATATGTACACATATTAATTACTGTCGTCTTTCTTCCTTATAATTTCTAGCCCTCCGGATCGAGCACAACTTCGGTAAGGAGACGAGGCCCGAAGAAAAAGTTGAGCTCGGATGAAAAGTTTGAGATCATAGAAATCACGCCCGACGGCGAACCGATTGAACCCATCCGGACAAGGAAGGCATTTTCTGCTCAGTGCGGGGTTCTTGTTAGGGACAGGATCCCGATCAGCATCCAGCAATGGTATAAGCCTGCTAAGGATGAAGACGTTGAGGTGTCTTATGTCAATGATATGCAGAAAGAAGATCTTTGGACTGAGCTGAAGGCAAATTTCCCCTACCGCCAGAGGAGGATTCGAAGAAGATAGTTAAAGAGCAATTAATCAAGTCTTGTGCTCTTAAGAAGATGGCAGGCCTAATGAGGAGGTGGAGGAAAGAGCTGAACCAGTTTGTCAAGGAAAAAAAGACACCAGAATTCATCGGCAAATATGAGAAGATCAAAGATCACTGGCCCGCATTTGTGGCCCACAAGACATCGGAAAAGAGTAAGAAGATGTCGGAGACAAACAAGAAAAATGCTGCGAAGAAGAAGCTTCACCATCGCACGGGGTCAGGTGGCTACCTCAAAGCCCGGCCTAAGTGGTCCAAGGCTGAGCATGATCTGCTTGAAAAAGGGATCGAACCAGAGACAATGCGCTGGCCAGACCATTGCCGGACTTGGTTCTTCGGGGCTGGCGGAACCTTGGACCCTGTAACAGGGAAGTGTCAGTGGACGAACGAGCAACTGCAAATACCAGTCAAGAACCTTTGACACTATATCGATGCAGCGCAGCGAGGGACGTTCCTTCCAAACAGGGAGAAGGACGAGCTCACAATGGCCCTTGGGAATCCCGAGCACCCTGGACGGACACGAGGCACGCTAGGCTCCATTCCGTGGAAGGTTGGTTTTCCGGACGCAGGGGGTTACAAAACCCACGAGAGGAGGAAGAAACTGGAGCAGGACCAAATGCAGGCGCTGCTTGGAAGGGTAATGGGGCTAGAGGATCGAGAAGAGGAACGAGAAGCAGCAGATCACAACAAACGACATGCCGAAGCTTCCCCCGAAGCTACCCCGCCATCTCAGCGGAGAAGTAGCGTGGCTTCCACCAAGCTGCTTCAGCCGGAGCATGTCTTGACGGCTCCTGCCAGCTATCCCGTGGATGGTATCATGGAGTCTCAAAATTGCCACATGATGGCGCGATGGATGAATTTGAAGGTCAAGGCGGCTGTTGGCCAAGTTTATCCTACTGGACCCGGCACAACTTATCACTGCCAGCCGATTCCAAAAGGATATGCTAAGGTGATGGTGGATGAAATAACGGGGGGATTTGAGGACCTCGTGCTTGACCACCCTACCGGTGAAGGGGAGACTAGGCTGGGTTCTGCTCTGAAGACTCCATGCCTATGGAAGAAGGAGCTCATCAACCTTCTGAACTGGACGCCTCCGCCTCCTCCTCCTGCTCCGGCGAGTCAGGGCACTCTGCCTCCTCCTCCGGCGAGTGATGATCAGGGCACGCGTGGCGGCACTCCGCCTCCTTCTCCGCCTGCGCCAGTGCTCCCGAGCAACCAGCAGCATCCTCCTTCTCCGCCTCGCCAGCAAGGGCGGAAGAGACCCGCCGCCGCCCCGGCTGCTCCAGTGCGTCGTACTCCTTCTCCTCCGCCTCGTAAGCAAGCACGAAAGAAGACAGACGCCGCAGCCGCTCCGTCTGCTCCGGCGTCTAGCAGCACAACCAGAGGCAGGAGGCAATACAAATACGGTCCATCATCTCTCAAGCCTCTAGAGAAGTTACCGTACGAGAGTTCCGAGGAGGAAAACAATACGATTGTGCAGGCCCACGTGAAGGAGTTCTTTGAAGGGGTGAAAGCAAAGAGACATCCACCTCCGGAGGAGAAGGTAGATCCGGTGAAAGCAAAGTGCACTATTGATGCCCTGAGGAAACCACCGAAGTCTCCGCCGAGAACCAACTATGAGCGCATTACTGAACAGACATATCTCCAAGCCCAGCGGTCGGGAACTACTGTCAGTGCTAAAAGGTCAAAACAACGAGCAAGGGGGAAAAAATTGCCCAGCTCGGCGAACAAGCACAGCAATCGTGCCCCCCGCTCAATGTGTCTAATGCTCCGGGGACGGTGACCGGTTATGGCAATCTTGACGATTACCTGCCTGACGATGCACTTCCTGATTTCTTGAAGGTGGACGGACACAGATACGAGTACGGGAAGCCTCTCGTCAAAGATGAAAAATCTCTGACAACAATGATGCGAAGATTCCATAATTGGTACATGGAAACCTGCAGAGAGTCTGATGGTAAGAATGCTTTGTATCTGCATATTAAAGAGGAGCACGATCTCGTTGCAAATGATCTGTTGACTGTTCCATTTGAGGAGTTCTTCGAGTTCTTCAATCAAAAGGCCCTCGATAAATTAATGGTCTTTTGCTACTGCCTGTAAGTACTATTTCTGTCATTAAGTCTCTATATATAGCTCGGCTCTTTCATTGCATGCATGTATTTATAATTAATTATCCTCAATATATTATGCAGATTGAAGATCGTCGAGTGCAAAAAACAAGAAATTTATGATATTGGGTTCATTAACACAAATATCATAGATGTATTTCTGGTTAAAAAGAACGTCAAAGAGGCCGAGGACAACTTTCTACGATCGTTGATAAAAAATCAAAACAAAGATACCATACTCTTTCCTTACAACGGCCCGTGAGTGTTACTGTCGTGTGCATATTCGGTTTCCCTTATTACTCAAGCGAGGTTATAGTAATGTAATTGATGAGTTATGCATGCGTGCGCAGGTACCACTATATTCTTCTGGAGATTAAGCTTGAGCGTGGACTAGTAACCGTCTTAGACTCGAGACGGAAAGATCCCAAAACCTATGCGGACATGACTGAAATGCTCAGCAAGTAAGTTCAATTGATCATAATTATCGCACCATATCGGTAACTTTTTGTTCATTTCCTGATATCTCAAGTAATAATAATTATTTTCTTTGTCTTGCAGGGTTTGGAAACAGTTCACCGCAGAAGCTCCAGGACTGCCGAAGGAGCTGCGATATACATACCCGAAAGTAAGTACTACTGGCTAGCTAGTTGCGCGCATCTCCGGCCCGTTGATTCTATATATAGCTATACTTTCATCAACGCCATTTATAATGCTTCATTATCAGTTTGATTGACCTCTATTTCTCGTAAAGTGCTTGTGGCAGGAGGAAGGGAATGATTTCTGTGGATACTACGTGTGCGAGTTCATCCACATCGCGACTTTGAAAAACAAGCGGGGCTACTCTCAAAGACAATATGAAGTGCTGAAGCAATAATATTCACAATTTCATTTTATTACACCATCATTTTTGTTGAGTTTCATTCATATATATGTATTAATTAACCCCCTTCTTCAAATTAGACGTGGCAGATGCGGAATGAACTCCTAGAACCAGATCGCATGAAAGCAATTCAAGAGGAATTGGCGGGATTCTTTCTTGACCACGTCATCAGTAAAACCGGAGAATACTATGTGGAAATTGATTTCAAATGCTAGCTAGGGGTTTGTAATTATAAGAGATCTTATACATATTGTACATGTATGTATCCAGTAGCGTCGGATACATGATACGAAAACTTGTTGTTCGACCAACCTCTCGGAGAAGGAGAGGTCGATCGATCACTTCTCTCGGTATGCATGACGAAATTCTGTACTGAATGGTTCTCTCGATCACTTATGTATATATAGTACGTAGCGTCCAAGCACGGACATAAGAGAGGACACTTCTCTTTATTAATTAGCTAGCTAACACAATATATGAAACACCTAATTAAATTAACCCCCCAAAACCCCCAACCTCCCCTCCTTTCAAAAAAAACACAAAAACCCTAGCAACTGGAATGCTGACGCGTGGATGCTTTTTGGTCCCGGTTGGTGCCACCAACCGGGACCAAAGGCCCCATGACTGGGGTGGGCGCACAGGGCCACGTGGAGGCGCATTGGTCCCGGTTCTGGATTGAACCGGGACTAATGGGTGGAGGTATTAGTAACGACCCATTAGTGAGGGGAAACCCTTCTACCATCTAGGGAGAAGGTCAAGGAAGAAGAAGAAGAAGAAGAAGAAGAAGAAGGGGGGCTCTCTCCCCCTTGCTTCCGGTGGCGCCGGAACGCAGCCGGGGGCCATCATCATCACCGCGATTTACACCAACACCGCCATCATCTTCACCAACATCTCCATCACCTTCCCCCTTCTATATTCAGCGGTCCACTCTCCCGCAACCCGCTGTACCCTCTACTTGAACATGGTGCTTTATGCTTCATATTATTATCCAATGATGTGTTGCCATCCTATGATGTCTAAGTAGATTGTCGTTGTCCTACCGGTGATTGATGAATTGCTATGATTGGTTTAATTTGCTTATGGTTATGTTGCTGTCCTATTGTTCCCTCCGTGTCGCGCAAGCGTGAGGGATTCCCGCTGTAGGGTGTTGCAATATGTTCATGATTCGCTTATAGTGGGTTGCTAGAGTGATAGAAGCTTAAACCCGAGTAAGGGGATTGTTCCGTATCGGATAAAGGGGACTTGATCCTTTAATGCTATGGTTGGGTTTTACCTTAATGATCTTTAGTAGTTGTGGATGCTTGCTAGAGTTCCAATCATAAGTGCATATGATCCAAGAAGAGAAAGTATGTTAGCTTATGCCTCTCCCACATAAAACTTGCTATCAGTCTAGTAAGGTAGTCAATTGCTTTGGCACAATTTCACAACTCCTACCACCACTTTTCCTCACTTGCTATATTTACTTTATTGCTTCTTTATCTAAACAGACCCTACTTTTTATTTACCTGCTCTTTATTATCTTGCAAAGCTATCCTATCACACCTACAAAGCACTTATAGTTTCATACTTGTTCTAGGTAAAGCAAACACTAAGCGTGCGTACAGTCGTATCAGTGGCAGATAGGGCTTGAGAGAATATTTGTTCTACATTTAGCTCCTCGTTGAGTTCGACACTCTTACTTACCAAAAGAGGCTACAATTATCCCCTATACTTGTGGGTTATCAAGACCTTTTTCTGGCGTTGTTGCCGGGGAATCATAGCATGGGGTGAATATTCTCGTGTGTGCTTGTTTGCTTTATCACTAAGTAATTTTATTTGCTGTTCTTAGTTGTTTTCTATCTTTAGTTATGGATATGGAACACGAAATACCAAAAAAATTAGGTGTATTTGCTAGTCATGGAGATGGGGAACCTCCTAAAACCCTCGATGCTGGTTATGTGAAAGATATTGTGTACTATTTTGAGAATCCTGAGAAAACCCCATTCAATTATCTTATGGGAGACACGTTGGATCAACGTGGATACTTTAGGGATTATCGCTTGACACAAAAATGGAAACTATTATGGGATCAAATTAATATGTTACGTTGGTATGCTCGTCAACTATGCTTGAGATATGATTATACTTGTTACTCTAGGATGAAGGCTCCACACCTTCCCTTTTCAGGAAAATTCAATGATAATAAAACCTTAGCTTCTTATGCTGATGGTATATATGATTACTATGATGTGGAACAAATAGAAGAATTCGTTGCTTTTATAGGTGCTTATGAGATTGAGTCTATGTTTAAAGAGTTTGAAGATCTTGATGATTCAGTTTATAGACCTGAAAATTTTGCTATACTTAAATATTGTTATAAGAATTATGAATACAATTACAATATTGATGCATTTATTGAGAAAGTCTCCGCTGTCGAAGAAGAGAATAATATTTTGCAGGAAGGTATGGAAGTAGAAATTGATGAAACTGCGATCTCATATTGGATGAAGAAGATCATGAGGAGAGCGAAGAACAAAAGGAGGAAGAATGGATTAGCTACCCGTGTCCACCTTCTAATGAGAGTAACTCTTCAACTCATACATTGTTTAATTCCCCTTCGTGCTTACCAAAGGATGATTGCTATGATGATTGTTATGACCCCGTTGATTCTCTTGCATTACCCCTTTTTGATGATGCTTGCTATGCTTGTGGCCATGATGCCAATATGAATGATGCTTATGGAGATGAACTTGCTATAGTTCCTTATGTTAAAAATGAAATTGTTGCTATTGCACCCACGCATGATAGTCCTATTATCTTTTTGAATTCTCCCAACTATACTATGTCGGAGAAGTTTGCTCTTATTCAGGATTATATTGATGGGTTGCCTTTTACCATTGCACATGATGATTTTGATAGATATAATATGCATGTCCTTGCTGCTCCTACTTGCAATTATTATGAGAGAGGAACTATATCTCCGCCTCTCTATGTTTCCAATATGATAAAATTGCAAGAAACTGCTTATACTATGCATTGGCCTTTACTTGGTGTGCATGAATTGTTCTTTTATGCCATGCCGATGCATAGAAAGAGAGTTAGACATTGTTGTTGCATGATATATGTTACTTGTGCTCACTACTAAATTACAAATCATTGTTAATTAAAATTGGCTTTGATATACCTTGGGATCCGGGTGGATCCATTACTTGAGCACTATATGCCTAGCTTAATGGCTTTAAAGAAAGCACTGCCAGGGAGAGAACCCGGAAGTTTGAGAGAGTCATTTATTTCTTTTATATGCTTTCATAAAGTTTAAAAACCAAAAAATAAAGAGGGGAACCCAAAACTTTTCAAAAAGGAAAGTGAAAGTGAGAGAGACAAGCATTGTTGAAGTGGGAGAGCTCCTTGAACTTTGTTCACGCTCACAGAAACTTTGTGAATCTTAATTACAGAAACTTTTTCAACAAAAATAATTACCCCCTGTACAATTCCATTGTATTATAAAAATAATGTTCCAAGGTTGCCTTTAGGATGTTTACAATGCTTGTTGGTTTGTACGGTGCAGGACAGAAACTTTGGCTGTAGTGCGCGATTTTACATTTTTTGCTGGAACGTCAAATGGTTCTGATTCATTTTGCAATGTATTTCTGTACAAATTTTTTATTTCTCCTAATTTTGGTAGAATTTTTGGGGTACCATAAGTATGGTGAATGTTCAGATTGCTACAGACTGTTCTGTTTTTGACAGATTCTGTTTTTGATGCATAGTTTGCTTGTTTTGATGAAACTATTAATTTCTATCTGTGGATTAAGCCGTGAAAAAGTTATATTACAGTAGATGCAATGAAAAAACAAAATATGAATTGGTTTGAAACAGTACTTAGAGTAGTTATTTGCTTTATTATACTAACGGATCTTACCGAGTTTTCTGTTGAAGTTCTGTGTGGATGAAGTGTTTGATCGAGGAGGTCTCGATATGAGGAAAAGGAAGACAAGCAAGAGCTCAAGCTTGGGGATGCCCAAGGCACCCCAAGTAAATATTCAAGGAGACACAAGCGTCTAAGCTTGGGGATGCCCCGGAAGGCATCCCCTCTTTCTTTAACAAGTATCGGTATGTTTTCGTATTCATTTCATTCATGCGATATGAGCAAGTCTTGGAGCGTCTTTTGCATTTAGTTTTCATTTTTCTTTTATGAACGATGCTGGTATGAGATAGTCCTTGATTGATTTATAGAATTCTCATTGCACTTCACTTAAATCTTTTGAGTATGGGTTTATAGAATGCTTCATGTGCTTCACTTATATCATTTGAAGTTTGGATTGCTTGTTTCTCTTCATATAGAAAACCGCCATTTGTAGAATGCTCTTTTGCTTCACTTATATTTGTTAGAGCATGGGCATATCTTTTTTAGAAAGAATTAAACTCTCTTGCTTCACTTATATCTATTTAGAGAGATGACAGGAATTGGTCATTCACATGGTTAGTCATAAAATCCTACATAAAACTTGTAGATCACTGAATATGATATGTTTGATTCCTTGCAATAGTTTTGTGATATAGAGATGATAATATGTGGGAGATTCTAGTAGATGGTTGTGTTTAGTAAGGATAATTGTGTTAAGGTTTGTGATTTCCGTAGCATGCACGTATGGTAAAAGTTCTGTGACAAATTTGTTGCATGGGGTGCTCTTTTAATTGTCTTCCTTATGTGTGGAGGTCGGGATCGCGCGATGGTTAACTCCTACCAACCCTTCCCCTAGGAGCATGCGTAGTAGTACTTTGCTTCGAGGGAAAGTAGACTTTTGCAATAAGTATATGAGTTCTTTATGACTAATGTGAGTCCATGGGTTATACGCACTCTTACCTTTCCGCAATTTGCTAGCCTCTACGGTACCGTGCATTGCCCTTTCTCACCTCGAGAGTTGGTGCAAACTTCGCTGGTGCATCCAAACCCCGTGATATGATACGCTCTATCACACATAAGCCTCCTTATATCTTCCTCAAAACAGCCACCATACCTACCTATTATTACATTTACATAGCCATTACGAGATATATTGCCATGCAACTTCCATCATCATCATATGACTTGAGGATTCAATTTCATATTGCTTTGCATGATCGTAAGATGGCTAGCACGATGTTTTCATGGCTTGTACGGTTTTTGATGTCATTGCTATGCTAGATCATTGTACATCCCGGTACACCGCTGGAAGCATTCATATAGAGTCATATCTTTGTTCGAGATTTCGAGTTGTAATATTGAGTTGTAAGTAAATAAAAGTGTGATAATCATCATTATTAGAGCATTGCCCCAGTGAGGAAAGGATGATGGAGACTATGATTCCCCCACAAGTCGGGATGAGACTCCGGACTTTATGAAAAATAAAAGAGGCCAAAGAAGCCCAAATAAAAAAGAGAGGCCAAAGAAGCCCACCAAAAAAAATAAAAAAAATAAAAAAGAGAAAATTAAAAAATGAGAGAAAAAGAGAGAAGGGGCAATGTTACTATCCTTTTACCACACTTGTGCTTCAAATAACACCATGTTCTTCATATAGAGAGTCTCTTGAGTCATCACTTTCATATACTAGTGGGAATTTTCATTATAGAACTTGGCTTGTATATTCCGATGATGGGCTTCCTCAAATGCCTGTGGTCTTCATGAGCAAGCAATTTGGATGCACACCCACTTAGCTTCTAGTTTGAGCTTTCATACACTTATAGCTCTTAGTTCATCCATTGCATGGCAATCCCTACTCCTCACATTGACTTCAATTGATGGGCATCTCCATAGCCCGTTGATTAGCCGCGTCAATGTGAGACTTTCTCCCTTTTTGTCTTCTCCACATAAACCTCCACCATCATATTCTATTCCACCTATAGTGCTATATGCATGGCTTGCGCTCATGTATTGCGTGAGGGTTGAAAAAGCTGAAGCGCGTTAAAAAGTATGAACCAATTGCTTGGCTGAAACCGGGGTTGTGCATGATGTGAGTATTTTATGTGATGAAAATGAAGCATGGCCTAACTATATGATTTTGTAGGGATAGCATTCTTTACAATTGATATTTTGAAAGACATGATTGTTTGTTGGGATGCCCTAAGTATTATTGTTTTTATGTCAAATGATAGACTATTGCTTTGAATCACTCGTGTCTTAATATTCATGCCATGATTAGATATATGATCAAGATTATGCTAGGTAGCGTTCCACATCAAAAATTATCTTTTTTATCATTTACCTACTCGAGGACGAGCAGGAATTAAGCTTGGGGATGCTGATACATCTCCGTCGTATCTATAATTTTTGATTGTTCCATGCCAATATTATTCAACTTTCATATACTTTTTGCAACTTTTTATACTATTTTTGGGACTAACATATTGATCCAGTGCCCAGTGCCAATTCCTGTTTGTTGCATGTTTTATGTTTCACAGAAACCCAATATCAAACGGAGTCCAGATGGGATAAAAATGGACGGAGAATTAATTTGGAATGTTAGTAATTTTTGGGAGGAAGAATCAACGCAAGACGGTGCCCGAGGGGGCCACGAGGCAGGGGCGCGCCCTGGACCCTCGTGGGCACCCTGTAAGGCGGTTCACGCTCTTCTTATGCCGCAAGAAAGCTAATTTTATGAGAACAATCTGGGCGAAATATTCACCCCAGTCGGAGTTACGGATCTCCGGATATAAAGGAAACGGTGAAAGGGTAGAATCTGGGAACACAGAAACAGAGAGAGACAGAGAGACAGATCTAATCTGGGAGGGGCTCTCGCCTCTCCCATGCCATGGGAGCCAAGGACCAGAGGCGAAATCCTTCTCCCATCTAGGGAGAAGGTCAAGGAAGAAGAAGAAGAACAGGGGCTCTCTCCCCCTTGCTTCCGGTGGCGCCGGAACGCCGCCGGGGGCCATCATCATCACCGCAATCTACACCAACATCGCCATCATCTTCACCAACATCTCCATCACCTTCCCCCTTCTATATTCAACATTCCTCTCTCCCGCAACACGTTGTACCCTCTACTTGAACATGGTGCTTTATGCTTCATATTATTATCCAATGATGTGTTGTCATCCTATGATGTCTGAGTAGATTTTCGTTGTCCTACCGGTGAGTGATGAATTGTTATGATTGGTTTAATTTGCTTTGTGGTTATGTTGCTATCCTATTGTGCCCTCCATGTCACGCAAGCGTGAGGGATTCCCGCAATAGGGTGTTGCAATATGTTCATGATTCTCTTATAGTGGGTTGCTAGAGTGACAGAAGCTTAAACCCGAGTAAGGGGATTGTTGCGTATTGGAAAAAGGGGACTTGATGATTTAATGCTATGGTTGGGTTTTACCTTAATGATCTTTAGTAGTTGCGCATGCTTGCTAGAGTTCCAATCATAAGTGCATATGATCCAAGAAGAGAAAGTATGTTAGCTTATGCCTCTCCCACATAAAACTTGCTATCGGTCTAGTAAGGTAGTCAATTGCTTAGGGACAATTTCACAACTCCTACCACCACTTTTCCACACTCGCTATATTTACGTTATTGCTTATTTATCTAAACAACCCCTACTTTTTATTTACGTGTTCTTTATTATCTTGCAAACCTATCCTATCACACCTACAAAGCACTTCTATTTTCATACTTGTTCTAGGTAAAGCAAACACTAAGCGTGCATAGAGTCGTATCAGTGGCAGATAGGGCTTGAGAGAATATTTGTTCTACCTTTAGCTCCTCGTTGGGTTCGAAACTCTTACTTATCAAAAGAGGCTACAATTATCCCATATACTTGTGGGCTATTAGGCCCCGTCGACGGCGCCAGCGACAGGGGACAACATCAGCTGCGTGCTTAAGCTTGCGCATGAATGAAGCATCGTCCGCCACGAGTTCTTCCAGAAGGCGATGGACACGATGGGCCTGCTTGGTGGAGAGCTTGCGGACGTAGACGCGCGCCTTGAAGCCGAGGGTCTACGGTTGATCGAGGAGTGACATAAGCTGAAGGTGGCCATCAACATCACACGCCACCAGCACGAGATTGACAAAGCGAAGGCCGAAGCGTCCCTTGCTACCTCGCGAGACGCCTGCTCCTGAGCTTTGGAGGAGGCCCGGGAAGCAGACCGTCGCTGCAAGATCACAGAGAAGCGTGCGTGGGAGCTCCAAGCCTGGAGTGCCTCCTTGGAGCAGGAAGTGGAGTTGTGCTAGGCCGCCCTTGCATTGCTTAAGGGGATGCCTGTTGAAGAGGAGGAGCTTCGGAGGCGTCAGGAAGCGCTGACGCTGGAGGCCGCCAAGAGTCTTGATCTTGAGCAGTTGGAGACAAGGGAGCGCCAGGTTGCCCAGGTGGAGGGCGATGTCGGCGCATGCGAGGCTCGAGTCCAGGAAGAGGTTGACCACCACGTGGCAGAGGCTCACGCAGATCTTGTGAGCCGGTATGACCCGAAGCTAAAGCTGGTTGAAATCGAGGCTGTGGGCAAGACTGCCGCCCTTAGGCCCAAGATGAATGAAACGGAGCGGCAGGCGGAGGCCGCCGCAGCCGCCCTAGTCTTGAGGTAGGCAGAGCTGACCTCCGCCCGCACCGAGCTGCTTCCTCTTCAGCAGCGGGTTGACGATGCCGAGTCCATTGCGCAGCAGAATAGAGAGGAAGTGCTTCAACGGCAGACACTTGAGCACATGCACGGCCCCATGCTCTAGGACCTCAGGAACATGGCCAACGCGGCCCTGGGCAACATCTGTAATGAGAACGCCCGCATCCTCACGTGACAAACTATCCCAGTCATCTCTGCTTCTTCACTGACGTGGTGACGCGCTTGGCGAACCGCTCCGAGAGAGCTCACCAGCTTGTCGAGGAGAGGAGCCGCAGCTTGCTTGGGCGCGCATTCTCCTACGTCTTCAGCCATATTCAGAACACCAATCCCGACTTCGACTTTGACACTGTCATTGTCCCGGTGCTGGAGGCCATCCGGGGCGACCTGGCGCGATGGGTGGAGGACAACGTGGATGCGCTTGTCAGGGCCTTCGCTTCCGACGATGACGGAGTGGTAGTCGCGGCAGATGGAGGTGACGTGGTCGATGGTGGTGACGGTGGTGACGGTGGCGCCGGTGATGGTGATGCCAGCGATGCGTCTAGAGGCGAGCAGGAGGATGCAGTGAGCGATATGTCTGACTGATCCCGTGTTTCTCTATTGTTTATCCTGCATACAGAAGCTCGGGCGCGGCCCCAAAGGTTGTAAGAGCATTTTGGGAGGGGATGCCCCTCATTTAAAAGATTGTCATTTTTATGCTTTCAGAGCCAAGCTGAATATATGCTTCTATGAGCTTACGGGCTCTGCAGTGAGCTTGCTGTTGTAGTTTACCTTTAGCCAGGACGGGTCCCAAACCAGCTTGTGAGGTCGTGAGCTTCCGAGGATCCCCTGAGGAACCTTCCAACCCGGTCGAGAGGGCCTCGTGAGAGCAAGTGCCGGCCATAGTGTGGTAGGTGTATAGAGTATGTGCGCTTAGCCCAGCCCTGGTCGCGAGGGGCTCGCGAGGGGGAGGCAGTCGGTGTGAACTCCAAATTAAGGCAGAAACCAGAATGCAAGAAATCACACAAACGAGAAAACACACCCTCCCTGCACACACAAATGCAAATTCAACTTCAACTTAAATCCGAAGCCAGGAAGCACGATCACAGAAAGGGAGGCAAAACGCAAAAGGCCGCGTTCGGCGCCTATGCTAGTCTTCGATGTCTTCTCACCAGCGCGGAGCTAAGTGCTGCCACTAGGCGTGGGAGGGAGCCCCCGATCCCCAAGGGAGACACTCCGAAGACTCCAGGGCATGTACAACCCCACTTATTATTACGTGAGAGTGTCACGGGCGGCAAGCTTCACAGGCACTGGGCCTTCTTCACAGGCACTCGGGCCTTGCTTCATATTACCAGACGAGGGCCCTGCCTTACGCCGCCCTCGACCACCATTGGTGGCGACTGGAAACCAAGACGACGCCAAAGGGGTAAAGGGGATGCCAGCGGCGCCCTCAGCGACCACGGGTCCTCTGCCGGGGGTAGGCTTTACAGCACCTCCCCGGTAGAGGGCCTACCTCCGGGGACGCCTTGCTCCATGCGCCGTGGGAAGGGGCCTGGCTCCTGGCCCCTCTCTTGCAGCTCCAGTGCACTCCTCCCGGTGGAAGGGAGGCTGCCAAGCTGGAGCAGCCGCCCGCTGCAGTGACCTGACCCTCCTGTGACCCATGGTTAGCATAAGCTTGCTCCTGAGGAATTAACGGTACCCGGTAACTGCTGCTATCGGCGTGGTTGGTGAGGCTCCCTTGAGGCTCCTGGAAGGACTCGGCTTCTGTCTCTTCTTCCCAGCCTGGCCCGAGGAACGAGCCGGGGTCGTCTTCCATTGCGTACTCCTGCTCCATCATGCGGGGCACGTAAGCCTCTGAAGCCGTCGTCTCGAAGACTTCAGCGTAGTGCCCCACACTCCATGTCGCTCGGCCCAGCTCACCGTCTTGAGGATGGTAGGGAAGCGGCCCGACCAGGCCATAGGCGGCAGCGCGCATGCCCTCATTCACCCATGGTGGCGCGGGTGCGACCCGACATCCGGCGCCCATGGTTGAGCTGGTGCCGATGAAGCCTTGGGGCGCACTTGGGGGCGCGCGGGCGCAGAGAGGTTCGCCGTGCGGTCCGGCTGAGGCCCGGGGTGCAAGCTGGAAGGAGAAGGGCGGTGCCCCCGAGGCCACGTCATCCAGGAGCTCGGCAACGCGTTCCAGCAATGCGTCCCGACCGCTCTCCATCAAACTGCATCGCAACAGCTCCCGAGCTACGGTGAGTGCGGCTCTCATGTTTGCTTGCTCCCGTCGAGTGTGCGGAGCCGTGGCCACGGCGTGGCTTGAGGCCCTTGTAGCTGCCCGCACCTGTCGCGGAGTAAGGGCGGATGGTGCGAGACCGCGCTGCCCTTGCCCCGCAGCATTTTGCGGTGCGCGAGCTTCCTGGGACGCGGGGTTGAGGTCTTCTTGGGCAGGCGCCGTGCCACGGGCTGGCCAGGCCGCCCAGCGGTCGACGTTGGTCATCGGATCGCCAGACATGGGTGCGACGAGGCGACGGGACACAGATCAGCGGTAGGAAGACCCCGGCGTACCCCTACCTGGCACGCCAAATGTCGGATATCTGGTTCGGGCAAAACCCTTAAGGTTCGAACACTGGGGTGCGCACGAAGATTTCTCCCTACCGAAACACGCCCTCAGCCTCGCCACGATCTCTAAGCTAGCATGATGAACTCACAACACAAGATACACGAGATTTATACAGGTTCGGGCCACCGTTGTGGTGTAATACCCTACTCCTGTGTGTGGCGTGGTGGATTGCCTCTTTGGTTGATGATGAACAGTATAAGGGAAGAACAGCCTCGCGAGGAGAGGTGTTCTTGAGCTGGTGTGGTGTGTAGATGAACTTCCCTTCCTGCTTTCTACTGTGGAGGCTAGTCCTATTTATAGAGGCCCTGGTCCTCTTCCCAAATATTGAGCAGTAAGGGATCCAACAACGGCCATTTTTAAAGGCGACAACTAGTATAGGCTATCCTGACTAAAGGTGGTCTTCGCCTGCCAAAGGCGCTGATGGTGACACCGTCTTGGGCTCCACGATGACCTCCATCCTACCGTCCTGATGGTCTTGGTCTTGTTGCACCGATATGGAAACCTTTGACAGATGCCTCGGTACTCCGCGCCTGCGCTTGCCCCCTTAGCACGAAAGGGGAAACGAGGACACTACACGGACTGGTGCCCGCCTGGCGCCCGTCTAGCCTTGGTCGTCATGGCTTGCGTCACGGGAACCTCGTGAGGTACGCCTTTGTCGGTGTCAAAACCGGCGGATCTCGGGTAGGGGGTCCCGAACTGTGCATCTAAGGCTAACGGTAACAGGAGGCAGGGTACACGGTGTTTTACCCAGGTTCGGGCCCTCTCGATGGAGGTAATACCCTACTTCCTTCTTGATTGATCTTGATGATATGAGTATTACAAGAGTTGATCTACCACGAGAGCGTAGAGGCTAAACCCTAGAAGCTAGCCTATGATTATGATTGTTGTTGTCCAACGGACTAAACCCTCCAATTTATATAGACACTAGAGGGGGCTAGGGTTACAGAGAGTCGGTTACAGAGAAGGAAATCTACATATCCGAATTGCAAAGCTTACCTTCCACGCAAAGGAGAGTCCCATCCGGACACGGGACGAAGTCTTCAATCTTGTATCTTCATAGTCCAACAATCCAGCCAAAATATATAGTCCGGCTGTCCATGGACCCCTTCATCCAGGACTCCCTCAGTAGCCCCTGAACCAGGCTTCAATGACGATGTGTCCGGCGCGCAGATTGTCTTTGGCATTTCAAGGCGAGTTCTTCTCCGAATCCTCCAGAGTATTGTTGTAACGAGCAGTGTCCGGCTTCTCATCAATGTTGAGCTCCTCGGCTTCTGTGCTTTAATTACGGCTGTCTCCACGTGTCGAGCGAATGCGAGAAGTTGAGGCATTTTTCCGTTTGCCACCCTAACCATGCGAGTAAATCGTCTATAAAAGAGACGGGGATTCTCAGATCCAAATCACACCATCTCCTCCCATCGAGTATTCATCAGAGCGCGCCCGGAAAAATCCATACCACCATAGACGGTCGTCGTGGTTCCTCCTCTCGCTCCCGTAGCACTAGGCCAGGCGATTGGGAGAAATGTTCTGTCCCCCACAACCGACTAGTAGAGTTGCAGACCAAGGGGTTTCTCCCGCCTGTGTACATGGTCCCCGTCTAAGCTGGACTAGCCACTTATAATGGCGGGGAGCAAGCGGAGAGCTCTCCAAAACCATCCAAGGGAGAGCGGTTATGCTTCATGCCCTATTTGTTGAGGGGACTCAGATTTCCAATCCATCCTTTCCTCCGCGGGCTCCTGGAGTTCTACAACCTCCAGCTGCATAACTTCACCCCAGCCTCCATACTACATATCGCAGGCTATGTTGCCTTTTGCAAGCTATTTCTGGGTTGCGAAGCTCATTTCGAGCTATGGAAAAGACTATTCTGCCTCATACCCCGCACTCAGGAGGGGTCAGTATATCAAGTGGGCGGAGCTGAAATATGGCGCATCACCGGGACCGGACACCTATCCGGCACCCCGAAGAAGACATCCGAAGACTGGCCCTCAGAATGGTTCTACGTGGAGGACGTCCCTCTTTCAGACCTTGTTCAGAAGGGCCTTCCCGAGTTTTTAAATGCCCCGTTAAAGAAACGCCACAGCTGGCGCCCCAAGAGCCCCCAGGAGGAAGATAACAGAGAGATCCTTTTCCTGATGGACAGGATAAATACGCTGGCCAAATCAGGACTGACAATAATTGAGGTTATGTCCATATGTATAATGCGAGGAGTGCAACCACTTCAATATCGGGGAAAACCCATGTGGCACCTCAATGGAGAAGATGATGCCACCCGCTGCGGCCATAAAGGTCCAGACTCTCCCGCCGCTCTGGCGAAGATACTGTCTGATTTGTACAAAGGAGAAGAGGAGGAGTTCATCCATATCAAGCCACGGGATGGATTCTCTATGTACAACCCCCCAAGCTGGGTGAGTTCCTATCTTTTATTCTAGTCTTTCTCACATTTTTTAGCACAAATGTTTACTTCGTCAATTCATAGCCGGAACTGTGAAGAGCTATGAAGAATGTTCACAGCCCATCTCCACAGCCAGAGGACCCCAACCGAGCTCTCGACCCCGGACTCGAAGAAGATCCGAACACATTTGTGGAGCTTGTTGACAGGACATTTTACCAATTAAGCTGCGATGGTGTGATGGTGGCCATCATAGCTGATTATCCTGGCCTACACCCTATATCCCAGGTAAGTAAAGCCAGAGTCCCAACTTCAAAAAAGAATTCCCTCTTTACACTTCACCCACCGCACATGTATTGTGTCCTACAGGGAAAGACATCAGGGCGCCAAGCCGAACCCGCAGTGACTCGCCAACAAGGGGCACCGAAGTCGGGTAGGCTTAAAAGGAAGGTGGTCAGGACAGAGACGCCGTTGCAAAGGTATATTTAGAAACCTGCCACGAAATTATCATTGTTAAAATATAACAACGTCCACTGTCTTCTGACAGAAAAGCGCTCGCCAGACTATATCTGGAGAGCCCGCCGGTCACGCCTCCACCAGCCGGACTCCAAGGCCGGACTCAAGGGCGGAGGTCAACACGGACGATCCTCCAATAGGGGATGCAGATAGATTTTCCGCTACAAACTCCAAAGTGGAGAGCACCATAAATCATAGGCGCCGACGGGCCGCACTACGCGACCCTAATTTCTCTGAAGAGGCGTTCGATGCCTTCAACTCAGGGGACGCGTACATCCGGGCTGCTCAAGGTGGCCTCGCCAGGGCCACAGATCAGTACGTAAAGGATATACGGGTAAGAAAATTTGATAAGTATGTATATCAGTAGCCCTGAGACTTGAAACAGTTGGCACAACTGATTTAAGGATCCTCGTGTGCATAGGTTCTGACAGAGAAGAATACCCAACTATCTAAAGAGCTGGAGGAGTGCAAGGCCGAACTACGGGCCGCAATTTCCGTGATGGAGGAGTCTACGAAGGCCCCATCTGGTAATTTTGCTTTAAATGAAAATAATGTCATGGCATGTACCATTTAAGTATTCGGCATGAATGCGATTCTAACAATAGATTCTGCAGACAATCCCGGAGGCAATCTGGAGATCGTACCAGAGGATGAGCAACATGTTTGGTGACAGTTGAAGGCTGGCCAACGTGTGCTTACAAAGGTTATAAAGGAGAAAATACTCTTCAGCACGCAAACATCCGACTTGACATCAAATTAAAGGATGTTCGGGCCCAGCTTGCTGACTCCGTAAAGGAGAATAAGAGGCTTCGACGCGGCATATTCAGTAAGTGCTCTAACGAACCACTATAAAGTTCGGTGAAGAATCGTGCTAACAGAATTATGTCTGTAGGCATGCTGACAGGTCGTCCCGAAGAGGAGATGCCCGGATCTGCCAGCGATCTTCTACCGGAGCTCTCACAACTGCACGAACAAGTTCGGCGGGTGATGCGGGGCATTGCCCAAGCCTTGTGGCCATCCGCCTCCCTGCCAGGAGGCATGGGGGAGCTTGTGGAGATTAAGGATGGCAATGGGTCAGGTTTGGACCGGGTTGGACAATATCAAAGCCATATCCATATCCATGAAGATAGTCTTTGCCCATCCATGAAAATATCCATGGGTGAAAAATTGTGTCCATGTCCAAACCCGTCGGATATCCATACCCACTGGATATCCATTGGGTCCTCTCGAGACATATAAATAAGACATAATACAATGTTAACATAAGATCTTCCAGTCTTCACCTTGTGGCAGTCTTTGCCTCACTTACGGTAAACATCAACTTATGGTAAATCAACGCCCACCAACAACCAAATATCATTTAGGAATTTTTTTTCTAATAGATGAGAATGATGAGACATTTAACAAGGAGATAAAAATAAGAGAAGGGATGTTGGAGTATGTTATGGATGGGATTGAAAGTCAACTATTAAAAGTTACGACGGGGATTGTGCAATTTGTTTTGCATGTTTTAGATAACAAAGTGTAAAATTGCAGCGGGACATGTGACTGTGGGGTAGGGATAGCAGATTTTTGCCCAATAATTCATACTATTGGGTCGGGTTTGGATATATCCATGGGTACAAGATTATATTCATGTCCTACCCATGAGCAATCGGGTCAGGTTTGGGCGCCGCCCATGGACACAAAAGGATATCCAAACCCTATCCATTCGGGTCGGATATCCATGGGTATCAATGACCATGGATAAAATTGCCATCCTTAGTGGAGATGCTCAAGGGAGCACGGCGGCGCTTCCGATATGGAAGATATCAGCCTGCCGACAAGGTGCGAGGGAAGCCTGGGCCATGGTGAAGACGCGATATACCAAGGCTGACCCGAACCATATGGCCGAGTTCGGACCTGTCGGATTAGATGGGAAAGAGATCCCTGTAAGTCTGGTATATGACCAGGTAGCATTAGCCGCTAAGTATTCCCAACAGGACTGTAGGCTAGACAGCCTATTGGATGGTATAGACGAAGAATTTAGTGAGTCTAAGTGACTTTTGTACTTCGAAGGACACATTTGTCGCTAGCCGGATTGTAAATCATTTGTCTTGGCCGACCTTTTCGCTTCACCCTCTGGACCTGACGGTCCGGAGTGTATCCGAACACCCGCTCAGTTTTGAAAAAACTGGGGCACGCGTGGCAACCAGGCGTAGGGGTCATAAGTGCTTGAACAGACAAGTACCCAACTAGTTATGTTATATTACATGGGTCGTAAGAAACATCTTCCAGGGAGAATAGTTCCGTTAAGGGCTCCTTTCCCTGGGTGCGCATGCATTGATGTGCATGTCCGAACTGCAAAAATTTATGCAGGATATAAGCATTTGGGGGCATGTTTTGTAATAGGTAAAATACATCTTTTGTTCACCGACCAAATATTCCCTTAAGAACACTAGCTTTCGACTTCACCCAGTCTAAGGTACACATCCGGCTGACCCGACAGTAACAATCGCAGAGGTGCTCCCCTTATGCCCTAGCCGAATTAACGGGAACGTAGGGCATAAACACAAGAGCCAGGCAACCCACCTTGGCCAAAACTTAAGTCATATCGATGCATATAGTGGTGAAAAAGGCACGTACAGAGAAGTGATGCATATGTGGTGGGCATAAAGCCCAGAAGACAATTAAGCTTCTATGTAAGAAGCCCCCGGGTATATTGAGCACGCATAGCGCGGCCAGAGTGTGCGGTCAAAGCATACTTGAAGCTTTTAAGGCTATAAATGTAAAAGGGAGAGAGAGAGAGAGGATACAATTTAAAAAGGAAGACGGAGGTAAGGAGACAAACACAAAGTTTTGCACTAGGCGTACAATCTTTGGAGTCTGGCCACGTTCCATGGGTTTGGCTCGAGTCGATTGTGTGATGCATCCCACAGACAGTACGCACCTCCGGTGAGAACTTTGTCAATGATGAAGGGGACCTCCCACTTGGGCTTGAGCTTGTCCTTTTTCTTCTCTCGTAGGTGTAGAACGAGTTCGCCAATGCTATAAGTTTTGGCCCGCACTTCTTTGCTTTGATACCTTCGAGCCTGTTGTTGATAGAATGTGGAACGGGCCTTGGCGACGTCACGCTCCTCCTCCAGGGCATCTAAGGTGTCCCGCCGATCCAACTCGGCTTCTCTCTCTTCATACATGCGCACTCTAGGTGAATCATGGATGATATCGCAGGGTAGCACTGCCTATGCGCCGTACACCATAAAAAATGGTGTGTATCCGATTGTGCAATTTGGCGTGGTCCGCAACGCCCATAATATGGAGTCGAGCTCCTCGACCCAGAGCGTATCTGATTCCTTCAAGGATCGCACTAGTCTGGGTTTAATGCCTCTCATAATAAGACCATTCGCTCGTTCGACTTGACCATTTGTTTGGGGGTGATAGACTGAGGCATAATCAAGTTTTATGCCCATTTTGCTGCACCAGGTTTTCACCTCATCGGCTATAAAGTTTGAGCCATTATCGGTGATGATGTTGTGGGGGACACCTTAGCGGTGTACGACCCCAGATATAAAGTCTATCTCTGGTCCGGATTCAGCCGTTTTAACTGGTTTGGCTTCTATCCATTTGGTGAATTTATCGACCATGACCAAAAAGTATTTCTTCTTATGGCTTCCTCCCTTAAGGAGTCCAACCATATTGAGCCCCCAGACCGCAAAGGGCAAAGTTATGGGGATTTTTTGGAGGGCGGTGGGCGGCATATGGCTTTGATTTGCAAAACGCTGGCAACCACCGCAGTGTTGGAGGAGATCTTGTGCGTCTGCCAGGGCTGTCGGCCAGTACAAACCTGTACGGTAGGCCTTGCTTACGAGCGCCCGAGCTGCGGCATGGTGGCGGCCGAGTGCGGCATGAATTTCAGCCAAGAGCTGCTGCCCTTCCGCTTCGGAGATGCACCTTTGGAGCACTCCGGTCGCGCTTTTCTTATAAAGCTCTCCCTCGTGGACTTTGTAGGCTTTAGAGCGCTGCACAATGCAACGTGCCTCATTTTGGTCCTCGGGGAGTTCTTGCCTGTTTAAGTAAGCTAGGAAGGGTTCCGTCCACGAGGAGATGACCGCCATAATCACGTGGGCCGAAGGTGTGATTTCGGTGGCGGAGCCTCCGATTACGTCAGATTGTTCAAGATCTGGGGTTGTATGCGGATCCGGACTAGTATTGCTGGACTCCCCTTCCCATACCATGGATGGCTTGAACAACCTTTCCAAAAAAATATTTGGTGGGACGGGGTCACGTTTAGCATCGATGCGAGCAAGGATATCTGCCGCTTGATTGTTTTCTCGAACCACGTGGTGGAATTCGAGCCCCTCGAATCGAGCTGACATTTTAATAACGACATTACGGTAGGCCTCCATTTTCGGGTCCTTGGCGTCAAAGTCTCCATTTATTTGAGATATTGCGAGATTTGAATCCCCACGTACTACTAGATGTTGAATGCCCATGGAGACCGCCATCTGAAGACCGTGCAACAATGCCTCATACTCAGCTGCATTGTTGGAATCTGTGTAGAGTATTTGGAGTACGTATTGGACTGTATCTTCGGTGGGGGACGTCAGGACGACGCCGGCCCCTAGACCAGCTAGCATCTTAGAGCCGTCAAAGTGCATGATCAAATTAGAGTATGCGCTGTACTCTTTAGGGAGTTCGGCTTCTATCCATTCGGCGACGAAGTCGTCCAGTACTTGCGGCTTAATGGCCCGCCGTGGTTTCTATGTTATGTCGAATGGGAAGAGCTCGATAGCCCATTTTGCAATCCGACCCGTGGCATCATGGTTATTTATTATTTCATTGAGTGGTACTTCGGAGGCCACCGTGATTGAACACTCTTGAAAGTAGTGTTGTAGTTTTGGGGATGCCATGAAGACCGCGTATGCTATCTTTTGAAAATGTGGGTACCGTTACTTGCATGGAGTGAGGATAGTGGATACGCAGTATACCGGCTTTTGTAGTGGGAATTCATGTCCATCTGTATCTCGTTCAATGACGAGCACTACGCTTACAACCTGGTGTGTTGCAGCTATGTATAGCAGCATGGGTTCACCAACATTTGGCGCTGCCAGAATTGGATTGGTGGCCAAGAGGTCTTTTATTTCCTCCATCCCAGATGTAGCCGCATCCGTCCACTCGAAGTGTTCGATGCATCGAAGAAGGCGATAAAGAGGTAGCGCCTTTTCTCCTCATTAGGAGATAAAGCGGCTTAGGGCGGCCATTCATCCAGTTAGTTTCTAGATTTTCTTGAGGTCTGTTGGGGTAGCCAACTGTGACAGAGCTCGAATTTTAGCTAGGTTTGCTTCGATTCCTCTATTGGAAACAATAAAGCCCAAGAGTTTTCCGGCTGGTACGCCCAAAACGCATTTTTCCGGGTTGAGCTTGATGTCATATGTTCGGAGATTATCGAACATAAGCCTCAAGTCGTCTATTAGTGATTCGACGTGTCTAGTTTTGATGACCACATCGTCTACATAAGCCTCCATTGTTTTGCTGATTTGTGTTTCCAGGCATATCTGAATCATGCGTTGATAGGTTGCACCGGTGTTTTTGAGCCCGAAAGGCATGTTGTTAAAACAGAAGGGACCATATGGAGTGAAAAATGTCGTTGCGGCTTGATCAAACTCCGCCATCTTGATTTGATGGTATTCGGAGTATGCGTCGAGGAAATACAATGAGTCATGTCCTGCGGTAGCATCGATAATTTTATCGATGCGGGGAAGGGGGAAGGGATCCTTAGGGGAAGACTTATTAAGGTCTTTGAAATCGACGCATATGCGCTAGGATTTGTCCTTCTTTGGTACCATCACCAGGTTTGCTAGGCAGTCCGGATGTTTTATTTGTCTGATGAATCCGGCTTCGAGTAGCTTGGCTAGCTCTTCTCCCATGGCTTGTTGCTTGGGTTCTGAAAAGCACCGAAGAGTCTGCTTGACCGGCTTGTATCCCTTTAGTATGTTTAGGTTATGCTCGGCCAGTCTGCGTGGGATGCCTGACATATCCGAGGGATACTAGGTGAAGATGTCCCAGTTCTCGCGCAAGAGTTCTCGTAGTGCGACATCTATTGTGGGGTCCAGTTGTGCCCCAATTGATGCTGTTTTTGCGGGGTCCATTGGGTGGACCTGGAATTTGACTATTTTGTCTGTTGGTTTAAAAGAGGTGGACTTGGGTTGTTTGTCGAGTATCACGTCATCCCTGTCCACTGTGGAGCGTAGGGAAGTTAACTCTTCGGCTGCGAGGGCTTCGGATAATGCCTCTAGGGCTAGTGCGGCAGTTTTATTTTCGGCGCGTAGTGCTATGTCCGGATCACTGGCTAGAGTGATGATTCCATTGGGCCCTGACATTTTGAGCTTCATGTTCCTGTAATGGGGTATAGCTTGGAAGCTTGTGAATGCATCCCGCCCCAAGAGGGCGTGGTATCCGCTGCTAAACGGGGCCACTTCGAATGTGATTTCTTCGGACCTATAATACTCCGGAGTGCCGAATACCACATCTAGTGTGATTTTCCCTGCGCATTGTGCCTCCCAACTAGGGATGATTCCTCTGAAGGTCGTGCTGCTTTGCTCAATGCGGCTCTTATCTATTTCCATTTTGTTAAGAGTTTCCTCATAGATGAGGTTTAATCTGCTGCCGCCGTCCATGAGCACTTTAGTAAGCCGGAATCCGTCCACAATTGGACTAAGGACCAAAGCAGCTGGTGCTCGGACTATTAGGAATTGAGGTTCGTCGCTGGCGTTGAAGGTTATGGCCGTATCGTTCCAAGGGTTTATTGCTGCGACATGGCAGATTTTGGTGAGGCTGCGGAGCGCTCGCTTGCACCTGTTGTTTTAGGCGAAAGTCTCGAAGACAGTCAGTACATTATTGTTATTTTCTACGGGATGGTGCTCTGCGGTATTGTTGATGAGAAGGTCCTCGCCGCTCTTGGCCACCTGCCCGAGTATCCAACATGCTCTAAGGCTGTGTGTTGGTATGGTGTCCGGTGTGCTGTGAATTTTGCATGGCCTATTGAGCCATCCCTCCACTATATATGGTTCCACGCCATGTAGAGGGCTTTGGCTTCTTTGTAATTGGGTTGGGTGACTTGCGAGAGCACACCCTTTTAGTTCAGACGAGGGGTTTAGTTAGGGTCAGAGGATCCCAGAATTTTGTTTGGGTTTTCCAGGCGCTTTCCATCGCACAGTACTTCTGTACTATGGCCGCCAAGTCAGTAAAGTGTGCTATGTCATGGCGACTTATGGCGTTGAGAATTCCCTTGTCCGTGCAATTTTTGCAAAAGAATGAGATTGTGTCTTCCTCGTGACAGTCCTTAACCTTGCTCATTACAAGGAGGAATCTGGCCCAGAAGTGGTGTACTGTCTCTTGGGGCTCTTGTCTGGTGTGGGAAAGATCACTTGTGTCTGGGTGGGTGGGTAGACTTAAGTCCACATCCTGACCCAATCTGGGACCCATTGGTGAAGAAGCTCCTGAGCTTGGCAGCTCGGGCTCCTGGATGTCACCCAATATTTGTGGCTCGTTTCCCAATTCTAAGTTCAGAGCCTGGGCCACGTCCTCCCATAGACGGGTATCCGGCTCAGAGAGCTCGGGAATCCGGACATAGTTCATCCTCAAAATAGAGGAAGAATTGTTGTTTTGTTCCTCCACCACCGCTATCTGATGGGTGACCGGCGGAGAGTTAATCTCCCTTAGGTCGGGTTTAAGCCCAATCCGATCATAGTCCGTAGCAACTCCCAGGGTAGCGATGTGATCCAAAAGCTCGTTTATGGAGGAGAGCTCCATTGGATCCATCTTCTTGGTGAATTCTAGGCTGACGAGGAGGTTGTTCTTGATGACCTGAGAAGTCATCGTCGGTGCAGCGGCCGAATGGGCGGCCATGACGAAACCGCCCAGTCGGAGAGTTTGGCCTACAACCAGGGATCCTCCGGAGGTGATGTTGTCCTTGACAACGAGGTGAGCTATCAAGCCTTATCGGGACAACACAGTGGAACTCTCAATGAAAGCACCAATGTCGGTGTCAAAACCGGTGGATCTCGGGTAGGGGGTCCCGAACTGTGCGTCTAAGGCTAATGGTAACAGGAGGCAGGGGACATGATGTTTTAACCAGGTTCAGGCCCTCTCGATGGAGGTAATACCCTACTTCCTACTTTATTGATCTTGATGATATGAGTATTACAAGAGTTGATCTACCACGAGATCGTAGAGGCTAAACCCTAGAAGCTAGCCTATGATTATGATTGTTGTGTTCCTACGGACTAAACCCTCCGGTTTATATAGACACTGGAGGGGGCTAGGGTTACATAGAGTTGGTTACAGAGAAGGAAATCTACATATCTGAATTGCCAAGCTTCCCTTCCACGCAAAGGAGAGTCCCATCCGGACACGGGACGAAGTCTTCAATCTTGTATCTTCATAGTCCAACAATCTGGCCAAAGTAAATAGTCCGGCTGTCCGTGGACCCCTTAATCCAGGACTCCCTCACCCTTGCCTTTATCTCTCCGCCTCCTCGCGAGCCTGCCTGGTGAGGCCACTCCTAAGGAGGCCTTTCGTCAACCACCCCACGAGGCTTGGCCCCTCGCGAGGGTCTTGAGGGTTGGTTGATGAAGACGGGCCGTACTGGGCCACTGGTTGAGCCACGCCTCGGGCCACAGGAAGGCAAGTCTGGGGACCCCCGTTCCCAGAACACCGACAATCCTGTGCTCCGGCAGCTTGCATCGCAATGGTGTAAACGCTCAAGAACTCAGATGGGTGAGTCTTGCCGTCGTACTTCTCCGGGACTTCTGGTTTGAACGTGCGGGTGTTGGGCCACTGGAATTGCCGCAGCTCACGGGTAAATGTTGGAAAAGTGATTGCATATGGCAAATCACTAGCATCCCCGGCGCAGGCGTGTACTCATCGGGCCCAGCACGCCTGTCGAACTGGTGACGTGCTTCCCGTCGCCGCTCGATGGTAGTCCGAGCGTCCTCATTGAGGCGCTCTTAAAGAACTTGGCGCTGGTCACGGCGCGTCCATGGGTCTGACGATGCCTTGGACACATTGTCCCGGGCGTCGCCTCGACGGGCCGATCGTGGCAGAGGGGAGTGCACCGTGGTTGTGGCGCCCCCGACCCTTCCGCTGCCTACACGCGTCGGCTCGTCATTTCGGTGCCATGATGGGCTTGCTCCCCGATGGCCATCTCTGTTGGCATGGCCAATAAGGCTTTGGATAGCAGCCCTCCACTCCTCTTGCTTCTCCAAGGCAAGAGGAAAGTCGAGGAGGAGTTGCGCTCACGATAGTGCTTCCGCTCGCGTGGGTGGCAGCGACAGGCGCGAGGAATGGGAGGAACTTGGACCTCTAACAACGTTAGAAGGAGTCCCATCTTGATTCCGCGGCCACGCGCTCTTTTCGCCTGCACCATGATATGCATGTCGGCCCTGCGTGTCTTGAGAGTGACACTGAGGGCTCTTATCATGGCGACGCCCGGGGTCCTCATCGTTGCGACGCGGTTCGTCGCGCACGGGCTGAGGAGACTGTGGCACGCACATTGGCGAGGTCGATATTCTGCCCTTGGAGGTCCCCGCACCACCCACAGGTGGCACAGCTCCACCCTTGGGCATGGCGGTGCACCAACCCCCGTCGCCGCTGCGGAGGACGCCAGCGACCTGACTTCTTGTATTCGGATGGCGTGGACAATCTCGATTTCCTCCATCGCTAGCACCCGCCCCGTCGCCCATCCGCGCGGGTGCGGGTAGAACAGCCTCAGATGGGCCGATCACTGCAGTCATCTTCTTCTCCGGAGCCATGGCGATGAAAGAGCTACTGCACTAACTACATACCAGATTCTCACAACTAACCGCCCCTACCTGGCGCACCAAAGATGTTAGGGAAACCGATCACCTATGGGGTCACAAGGATCCCTTCTATGTCCGGTGGGGAATTACTTGCACGAAGAGCAGGTCGAGCCGTTAGGACATAGGGGATTTTTATCTAGGTTCGGGCCACAAAGATGCGTAATACCCTAGTCCTACTTTATCTGGTTATATGAGTGTTCTTGAGCTTTTGAACTAGCTACGATGCGTGCTTTGTCCAAAAGTATGAATCCTCTCTCTGTGCGCCTCGGGCCTCCTTTTATACACAAAGGGTTGCCACAGCGGCACACAGGACGTGGCAAGCTACAGTGATACGAGCTTATCGCTCGATCAATGTAGGAGAAGCGCATTTAATGCGATGCCTACGTGTCCTCTTGCTTTATTGGGGATGGTAATAGATGCCATCTTGTCCTTTGCTGCTTCCCCTTGCCTTGCCACGCGTCTGGGCCGACGAGGCATGCAGCGCCACACTGGCCAACCAGCTGTTGTATTGGCAAAGTGTGTCGGATGTTGGTTTCCGGCAGACCCTTAAGGTTCAAACTCTGGGGTGCGCGCGAAGATCTTCGCCCTACCGATCCACGTCCGATCGCCTCGCGAGAATCTAAGCTAGATGATGAACAACGCGAGGGACACAAGATTTATACTGGTTCGGTCCACCATTGTGGTGTAATACCCTACTCCAGTGTGTGGTGTGGTGGATTGCCTTAGGGGCTGATGATGAATAGTACAAGGATGAACAGCCTCGCGAGAGGTGTTCTTGAGCTGGTGCGATGAACTACTTGGGTGAGTCTGGTCGCCTCTCTATCTGATGGGAACTGGATGATCCCCCTCTCTAGATGGATGGCTAGCCCTATTTATAGAGGCCCTGGTCCTCTTCCCAAAAATTGAGCAGGAAGGGCGCCAATAGCGGCCATTTGAAGGGGAACATCCAGTACAACTTATCCTGACTAAAGTTGGTCTTCGGCTACCAAAGGCACAAGTGATGACGCTATCTTAGGCTCCACGGTGACCTCCATCTTGCCGCTTTGCTGGTCTTGGTCTCGTTGCACTGAAATGGCAACCTTTGCCTGATGCCTTGGTACTCCACGCCTGTGCTTGCCCCCTTTGCACCAAAGAGGAAACAAGGGTACTGCGCGGGCCGGCGCCCGCCTGGCGCCCGCCTGGTCTCAATCGTCACGGCTTGCGTCACAAGCACCTCGCGAGGTACCCCTGCCTTGATCTCTCCGCCTCCTCACGAGCCTGCCTGGCGAGGCCGGTCCTGAGGAAGCCTCGTGTCGTCCGCCCCGCGAGGTTTGGCCCCTCGCGAGGGTCTTGAGTCTTGCGTTGATGAAGATGGGCTGTACTGGGCTACCACTCGAGCCACGCCGCAGGCCACAGGCAGGCGAGTCTAGGGACCCCCGTTCCCAGGACGCCGATAGTAGCCTCTGGGCCCAAGGCGCGCTCGGACTTGGCTTAGCAGAGAAGCGAAGGGGCAAGTGCGGAGCGCCGCGGGCCCCATCTGCCTGCGGCCTTGGGCGTCATGTGGCGGTTGATTGGACGTGGGCGCCTGCGCTTCCCCACACCGCCTTAGCAACTGGTCGACTTGACAAGTCCCTGCATGCATAAATGAGTCATGATTACCTATGATCATGGAGGCTGACGGTTGGCCTCCTCTGGCTATAAAGGCGAGAGAGCGCTAGCCCCCGCTGTACATCTTCCTCCTTGCTTCTTTCTTTCTCCCCATCCCAGCTGCTCGCCATGTTCTATGGCGCTACGGAAGAGGTTCTCGGCCCTGGAGAAGGGAAAGGCTCATAGGGAAGGGCCTGACTCTCCTCCACCCAAGCGCGGTCGGGGTCGTCTCCGCAAGCATCTTGCGTCTTCCGCAGCGGCTCCCCATGGTCGCGGCTACAATCTCCCGCGCGGTGATGAGCGCCTGGTGGGTGAGGGGAGGCGCGTCATGGTCGTGCGGCCTCCCAGGCCATGCTTCCACTTGGCAGAGTTGCTACCGGAGTTCGTCGTGTGGTCGGTGGACCCCACCGGCAGCTGGCTCCAGCTTCCCTGCTTCTTCGCTGGCGAGCTCCCGCCCGACGCTCCCGCGGACGGTTGCTGTAGCAGGGCCTGCTGGGCCTCACTAGAGATCTCCGTCGCTGGGAACGTGGCCTTTGCCCGTGGCTGGCAAACGTTTGCCCGCGCGCGTGGCCTGGGCCAGCGGTGCACCCTGCATTTCAAGTTCGATGGAGATGCCACCCTCTATGTGAGGGTGTCCGGAGAAGATGGTCGCCGCGTTGGGTGCTGCCCGAAAGATGATGACAGTGACCGGGTGCCCGGCCTCGGCGATGGTCGAGATGAAGACGAAGGTGGGCGCGTGGCCGGCGGCGTTCGCAGCTCGCCAAGCCTCGGCGGCTCCCCTTCGGATGGCAGCTCCTCCAGCGGTGGCCACGACCAGCCACCGCACCGTCGCGCTCGTCTTGAGGGAGGTAGCGGGTCAGCCCGTCATCGCGCCTCGGTGAAGTGTGAGAAGGGGTCTGACTGAGCTCTGGAGGCAGTACGAGCCCTTGCCATGAGTTGGTTCCGGGCAAGCCTTGTCTATTTTTTTCCTCCCTTTCCTGCACAAAGAGAGAGTAGTGTGGGGCCCCGTAGGGGCGTGCTAAACTGTTGCCGTTTAACTATTATGCTAATTTCATTATTCCCATGCTGTGTTTTGGTGCTGCGTGCTCATATGTAGGAACCACTTAGCTCGGGGGGACTTGCCATAGTCTTTGCTTCTCGAGGCTGAGGCCTCGTCATGCGCCTTGTGGCCTGCAAGAATCAGTCAGGAGAGGCAACTTTTGGTCTTGGTCGTGAGGGCAACTGACTGAGGTCCTGTGTTCGCGTCGCGATGCCCGTGGGGCACAGACTTGGAGGAGTGCTCCCGCGGTGGACTTCGATAGTAAAGCCTCACGAGACTAGGTCAGAAAAAACTCGCGAGGGTACCCGCGCAGCCCCCTCGCGGGACTTGTGAAGAAGAAAATGAGTCAGGTGGGCGACAAAGACAAAGAATCACGGGTCGGGGATGGCAACAATACTAAAAGCAACTCCAATAAAATTTCAAATAAGGATGAACAAGCCAACTGCAGAAAGCAAATGAAAAAGCCGCGTCCGGCACCTAATCTAGTCTTCGACGTCTTGTCACCAGTGCGGAGCTAAGTGCTGCCACTGGGTGTGGGTGGGAGCCCCCGAGGCCCGAGGGCTGCTCTCTGGAGACTCCGGGGCGTGTACAGCTCCAACCCATTATTATGTGAGAGTGTCACGGGCGGCGAGCTTCATAGGCATTGGCCTTCTTCACAGGCTCCGGGTGTTTCTTGGTACGACTGGCTTCATAGGCGCTGGGCCTTCTTTACAGGCGCTAGGCCTTTCTTCAAGGGTAGAACTTCCGAAGGTGCTGGATGTTCCACGCATTCGGGATGGGCACCCCCTCCTGAGTCTCCAAGCGTGTGGCGCCAGGCCTGGAGACATGAACAACCTTGAACGGGCCCTCCCACATGGGCAAGAGCTTATGCAGCCCTTCCCTAGAGAGCACCCGCCTGAGCACGAGGTCACCTACCTCAAGGGTCCTGGGGCGGATGTTGCGGTAGTGGTACCGTCGCAACGCCTGTTGGTATCTTTCCGCTCGGAGCACAGCCTCCCGACGGTGTTCCTTCCCCAACACGAGATCCATCCCCTGCATGGCATCCTGCTGTGCTTCGTCGAAAGCCAGGACCCACCGGAGCGATGCCTGACCTCATGAGGGAGGACCGCCTCAGCTCCGTAGACGAGGAAGAACGGGGTTTCGCTGATCGACTTGGTAGCGGTTGTGCGGATGGACCATAGCATGGACTGGAGCTCGTCGTACCAGCCCCTGCAGTAGGCCTCCAGCTTCTTCTTGAAGGTCCTAGTTTTGAGGCCTTTCAGGACCTCTCCATTGGCACGTTCGGCCTAGCCGTTGCTCCGTGGGTGTGCCACCAAAGCATAGCATATCTGCGTTCCAAGGTTAGCACCATATGTTTCGAAGAGATTGCTGGTGCACTGCGAACCGTTGTCGGTGATGATGCGATTAGGCACGCCAAACCGGCTCACGAGGCCCTTGATGAACCTGACCGCTGAGCCAGTCGGGATGGTGTGGACAGCTTCCACCTCCGCCCACTTTGTGAACTTGTCAATGGCGACGTAGAGGTAGCGGTAGCCCCCTGGCACCTGGGGAAACGGGCCAAGGATGTCCAGTCCCCAAGCAGCGAATGGCCATGAAAGGGGGATGGTTTGCAGGCCCTGAGCCGGCTGATGAATCTGCTTAGCATGGAATTGACAGGCTTCACAAGCTTTTACCAGTTCGATCGCGTCGTTGAGTGTTGTCGGCCAATAGAACCCACTCCGAAACACCTTGCCGACGAGGGTCCGTGAAGACGAGTGGTGCCCACAGTCCCCACCGTGAATGTCTGCCAGTAACTCTTTCCCTTGCTCCCTGGAGATGCAACGCAGGGAAACGTCATTCGGCCGCTTCCGGTAGAGTTCTTCGTCTTGGATGCAGTAGGCCGTGGCCTGCCACGCCACGCGTTCTGCGTCCTCCTCCTTCTCTGGCAGAGTCCCTTGCATCAGGTAATATTTGGATTATGTGGTCCAACATCCCTCCTGAGGCTCCAGCGCCAGGAGCAGGTGCGCTACTGAGGCCGGGCCGCAGGCCCAGGCTCCCGGGGCAGGCGGTTGAGGGAGCTCCTCCCGAGGCTGCGCCATGCTTGATAGTGATGGTGCTGCCGAAGGTTTGAAGAATCGTTCCTCGAAGACGTCGGGCTCCTGAGGCAACCGCTTGCACGCCCTCCTGGCGATTTCATCAGTCTCTTGATTGGTGCCGCGAGGCACATGTTGCAACTCCAACATCCAAAGTTGTTTCTCCATCCTGCGGACCTCCGCAAGATATGCTTCCATTTGTTCGTCCTTCGGCTTGTACACCTTGTTGGAGAAGTTGACAAGGAGTTGTGAATCGCCCTTGATGATGAGGCGCTTTACCCCCAAAGCGGCCGCAGCTTTCAAGCCTGCTATCAAGCCTTCGTATTCTGCTATGTTATTGGAGACCTTCTCTCCATGCTGGAAGCAGAGCTGCACGACGTAATAGAGCTTGTCCTGAGTGGGAGATATGAGCATTGCGCTTGCCCCTGCGCCATGTCGCGAGAATGCCCCATCAAAGTACATGACCCAGCCGTCCGGCGCTTCACTTCCTAGGGAAAGCGACGGATCCTCGCCTGCTTTGAGCCCGGGTGCCTCCGTCCATTCTGCCACGAAATCTGCAAGTGCGGCTCCCTTGATGACTCCGCTCATGCTAAATTCTAGCTGAAATGCTTGCAACTCAATGTTCCATTCAGCGACCCTTCCAGCTGAGTTGGGGCTCCTGAGTACCCTTTCCAAGGGATATGTCGAGATGACCTTGATGGTGTGACCTTGAAAATAGTGCCCCAGCTTGCGTGAGGCCACTAGCAACGCAAGGAGGAGTTTCTGAGGCATGGGGTATTGCGCCCTCGCGTCCCGCAGCACCGTGCTAACGAAATACACAGGATGTTCGATGAGGTTGAGGGTGCTGGTGTGGCCTGCATCTTCTGGAGGTCGAGGCGCCTCCCGAGACGACAGAGCCCCCAGCGCTTGGTCGCCTGGCAGGGCCTCCTCCGCCCTGGATGCGTCCCCCTGCTGTGGCTGATCCCCATCTGCTGCGGTTGTGGTCTTTGCGAGGCTTTCTTGGCCTTGTTCCGCTTCTGCCGGGGCTGCGACTGACGCGGTCTTGGCCCGGCTCTCCTCCCGTACCGCCACCAGGGCTGCACTGGCGGAGTAGGGTGTGGCTGCAAGGTAGAGCACTAAGGGCTCCTGAGGGCACAGAGCTACCATCACCGGAGGGCTGGTAAGGTAATTCTTGAGATCTTAGAATGCTTTGTCAGCCTCTTCAGTCCATTCCAATGGGCCCTTCTTCTTCATTAGCTTGAAGAAGGGCAATGCTCGCTCCCCCAGCTTGGAGATGAAGCGTCCCAACGTGGTTACTCGCCCGATGAGCTTCTGCATTTCTCTGAGGGGCTTCGGCGGACTCATGTCTTCGACTGCCTTGACCTTCTCTGGGTTAGCCTCGATGCCCCTGTGGGACATGAGGAACCCCAAAAGCTTGCCTGAAGGGACTTCGAATACACACTTCTCCAGGTTGAGCCGCAGGTCCACTTCACGAAGGCTCATGAAGGTGTCTTCCAGGTCCTGTATCAAGGTCATCGCCTCCCGAGACTTTACCATGATGTTGTCGATGTAGGCCTCGGCATTTCTCCCGAGCTGCCGGCCCAAGCTGATGTGCACCAGTCGCTGAAAGGTCATGCCCGCGTTGCGCAACCCAAATGACAGGCAGGTATAGCAGTACACCCCGCACGGGGTCAAGAAGACCGTTTTCTCCACATCTTCTACCGCCATCTTAATTTGGTGATAGCCTGAGAAGACACTAGGAAGCACAGCAAGTTGCACTCGACGGTGGAATCGACGATCTGGTCGATGCGAGGGAGCGGGAATGGATCCTAAGGGCAGGCCTTGTTGAGGTTGGTGAAGTCGACGCACATGCGCTCCTTTCCCCCTTTTTTGGCACAACAACAGGGTTGGCCATCCATTGAGGATAGCGAACCTCGCGAATGACACCTGCAACCTCTAACTTGCGGGTTTCTAGGATGATGAAGGCCTGCTTCCCTGTGGACTGTCGCCTTGCCTTCTGCTTCATGGGGCGCACATTGGGGCACATGTTCAGATGGTGCTCAATCACCTCTCTTGGGACCCCTGCAAGCTGATCAGGTTCCCATGCAAACACCTCCTTGCTCGCACACAGAAATTTCACCAGGGCCTCCTCCTGCTCAGGGTCGAGATTGGTGCCTACGGTGAATGTAGCGCCAGAAGATCCATCTTTGTTGACCGGTACTTTCTTGGTCTCCGCCTTGTCTTGGGTGAACAGCTGCTTCTTCTTGGCCGGCGCAGCCCCCTTGGGCTCGAGGGTATCCGCGCTGGCGGGCTGCGCCACTGTGGCCGTCTTGAAAGCGAGCTTGAGTGCCTGCAGCGCATCCCTTGTGTCTCCGGACATGGTAAGGACGCCACTGCTCCCGGGCATCTTCATGAGGTTGTAGGCCGTGTGAGTCGCCGCCATGAACTGGGCCAAGGCAGGGTAGCCGAGGATGGCGTTGTATGGGAGGCCGATGGGGGAGATGTCAAAGTCGACCAGCTCCGTGCGGAAGTTGTCGTTGGTGTCGAAGGTCACCGGGAGGCGGATCTGCCCCAGGGAGCCGGTGGAACTGCCTCCAACGCCCGAGGAGGGCCTGCTGGGCTGGAGTCGCTCCAGCGGCACGTGGAGGAGGCTGAAGGCCTCCACCGAGAGCATGTTGAGGCCGGCACCACCGTCGATGAGGGTACTGGTGACGGCCACCTGGCAGATGGTGCGGGTTCATAGCATCGGGAGCACGCCCGAACAGGCGGTGTTGGAGGGGTGATCGTCTGAGCTGAAGGTCCAATCGGCCTTGGGTGCCACCCAGCCCGGGGGGGCTTTCGGGCGCTTGAGGACGGCGCCGATCTAGCGGATGAATGTCTTGACGTGGCGGCTCAAAGGTGGCACCTGTGATCTGCCCAGGAGACCTGCGATGACCGGAGGCACCGGCACAGCATGATGGGTGAGGAAGAGGTTGCGCAACTCCTCCCAGGAGGCCACAGAAGCCGCTGGTAGGTGGAGCAGCCACATGCCCGGGACGCCAATTAGGGCCATGGCAGCCAGTTAGCCATGACCCTGTCGTCGCCTTCGGCCTTGAGGACGGCTTCTTCATACGCTAGCAAGAAAGCCAGCGGATCGGCCGTGCCGTCGTAGCGCGGCGGCATGTCCGGCTTGAACTTGTTCGGCCACCGCACCTGTCGCAAGGCGGGGGCCAGGGCCCGGAGCCCCTTGGTCCACGCACCGACGTCAAAAGCTGGAGCAGGCGGCATATTGCCCGCCATGAGGGCGGAGCGCGGTGCTGATGGAGAATGGGTCGACTGAATGGAGAGCTCCGGCGCACACCTACCTGGCGTGCAAAATTTCGGATGTTGGGTTCCAGCAGACCCTTAAGATTCGAACTCTGGGGTGCACGTGAAGATCTTCCCCCTACCGATCCATGTCCGATCGCCTCGCGAGAATCTAAGCTAGACGATGAACAACGTGAGGGACACAATATTTATACTAGTTCGGGCCACCGTTGTGGTCTAATACCCTACTCCAGTGTGTGGTGTGGTGGATTGCCTCAGGGGCTGGTGATGAACAGTACAAGGATGAACAGCCTCGTGAGAGGTGTTCTTGAGCTGGTGCGATGAACTATTTGGGTGAGTCCGGTCACCTCTCTATCTGATGAGAACTGGATGATCCCCCTCTCTAGATGGATGGATAGCCCTATTTATAGAGGCCCTGGTCCTCTTCCCAAAAATTGAGCGGGAAGGGTGCCAACAGCGGCCATTTTGAAGGGGAACATCCAGTACAAGTTATCCTGACTAAAGTTGGTCTTCGGATACCAAAGGCACTGGTGATGACGCTGTCTTGGGCTCCACGGTGACCTCCGTCCTGCCGCTCTGCTGGTCTTCGTCTTGTTGCATTGAAATGGCAACCTTTGCCTGATGCCTCGATACTCCACGCCTGTGCTTGCCCCCTTTGCACCAAATAGGAAACAAGGACACTGCGCGGGCCGGCGCCAACCTAGCGCTCGCCTGGTCTCGATCATCACGGCTTGCGTCACGAGCACCTCGCGAGGTACCCCTGCCTTGATCTCTCCGACTCCTCATGAGCCTGCCTGGCAAGGCCGCTCCTGAGGAAGCCTCGTGTCGTCTGCCCCGCGAGGTTTGGCCCCTCGCGAGGTTCTTGAGTCTTGCGTTGATGAAGATGGGCCGTAGTGTGCCACCACTCGAGCCACGCCATAGGCCGCAGGCAGGAGAGTCTGGGGACCCCCGTTCTCAGGACGCCGACAAAGTGGTAGGCTTCCACGAAGATCTGCATGCCGCCATGCAGGCATCTACTTTTTTGGCATGCTTATCATTGTGTTGGAGTGGTGGTGAGGTGGCGGAACCTTGGCGAATGTGGGCCTGGCCGTGGCCCAACGATCATCCCCGGCAAGCCAGTCGTCCCCAGCAAGGGTCTTACTGGGGGTCTTCATCATTTGATCCCACGTGGACTCGTGGGTTGTCGATCTTCGGGAGGAGCCGCATGCTACCAGGCATGTGCTCTTCAAACCTTGGTCTTTAATCATTGTCGATGGTGTCAGAGCTCTCAAGCCCAAGGGTGGTGGCCTTGCTGGTTTCGCAAGCTGCCCCAGCAAGGGGCTTGCCGGGAGCCGTGCAGGTCGCCTCGTCAAGGCTTGTTTGTCGGGCGTGGCTGATACGTCTCCAACGTATCTCTAATTTTTGATTGCTCCATGCTACTTTATCTACTGTTTTGGACTATATTGGGCTTTATTTTCCACTTTTATATTATTTTTGGGACTAACCTATTAACCGGAGGCCCAGCCCAGAATTGCTGTTTTTTGCCTATTTCAGTGTTTCGAAGAAACGGAATATCAAATGGAGTAAAAACGGAATGAAACCTTCGGGAACGTGATTTTCTCACCGAACGTGATCCAGGAGACTTGGACCCTACTCCAAGAAGTGCCAGAGGCGGTCACAAGGGTGGAGGGCATGCCCCCCCCCCCCGTGCGCCCCCTACCTCGTGGGCCCCCTGTTGCTCCACCGACGTACTCCTTCCTCCTATATATACCTACGTATCCCCAAACGATCAGAACGGGAGCCAAAAACCTAATTCCCGCCACAACCTTCTGTATCCACGAGATCGCATCTTGGGGCCTGTTCCGGACCTCCGCCGGAGGGGCATCCACCATAGAGGGCTTCTACATCAACACCATAGCCACTCCGATGAAGTGTGAGTAGTTTACTTCAGGCCTTCGGGTCCATAGCTAGTAGCTAGATAGCTTCTTCTCTCTTTTTGGATCTCAATACAATGTTCTCCCCCTCTCTCGTGGAGATCAATTCAATGTAATCTTCTTTTTGCGGTGTTTTTGTTGAGATCGATGAATTGTGGGTTTATGATCCAGTATTATCTACTCCCTCTGTTCCTTGATATAAGGTGTATAGTTTTTTGAGAAAAAAAACCAAAATATAAGGTGTATTGCGTTGCACCACTCGTTTGGATAACTTTTTTACGGATTTTATTACATATTCTTATATCAAGCAAGCTCCTCTATTTTGTCCTATCAATTAGTCAAGTGAAATCTCGCCCAAAACTTGTGAAATTTTCCCTCCACATGCGTTCTTTAATTTTCGTACCAAAAACTATACACCGTATAATTAGGAATGGAGGGAGTATGTAAAATATTTGAATCTTCTCTGAATTCTTTTATGTATGATTGAGTTATCTTTGCAAGTCTCTTCGAATTATCCTTTTGGTTTGGCCAACTAGATTGGTAGTTATTGCAATGGGACAAGTGCTTAGCTTTGGGTTCAATCTTGCGGTGTCCTTTCCCAGTGACAGAAGGGGCAGCCAGGCACGTATTGTATTGTTTCCATCGAGGATAACAAGATGGTTTTTTTTATCATATTGCATGAATTTATCCCTCTACATCATGTCATCTTGCTTAAGGCGTTACTCTGTTTTTAACTTAATACTCTAGAAGCATGATGGATAGCGGTCGATGAGTGGAGTAATAGTAGTAGATGCAGAATCATTTCAATCTACTTTTGTCGGACATGATGCCTATATAGATGATCATACCTAGATATACTCATAACTATGCTCAATTCTATCAATTGCTCAATAGTAATTTGTTCACCCACTGTAGAATACTTATGCTGTTGAGAGAAGCCACTAGTGAAACCTATGGCCCCGGGGTCTATTGTCATCATATCAATCTCTATCACTTTATTACTTGCTTTGTTTTTACTTTGCCTTTTTACTTTTCACTTTGCATCTATCTATCAAAAATACCAAAAAATATTATTTATCATCTCTATCAGATCTCACTCTCGTAAGTGACCGTGAAGGGATTGACAACCCCTAATCGCGTTAGTTGCGAGTTGCTATCATTTTGTGTAGGTAGGAGGGACTTGTGCGTGGTCTCCTACTGGATTGATACCTTGGTTCTCAAAAACTGAGGGAAATACTTACACTACTTTGCTGCATCATCCTCTCCTCTTCGGGGAAATCCAACGCAGTGCTCAAGAGGTAGCAAGAAGAATTTATGGCGCCGTTGTCGCGGAGGCTGACGCAAGCAAGTCAACAAACCCAAGTACCCATCACAATCCCTATCTCTCACATTACATTATTTGCCATTTGCCTCTCATTTTCCTCTCCCCCACTTCACCCTTGCCATTTTATTCGCCCTCTCTTTCCCAATCTCCTCCTCTCTTTCCCGTTTGCCTTTTTCCTGTTGTCTTTCTGTTTGCTTGTGTGTTGGATTACTTGTTGCCATGGCGCAAGATAATACCAAATTGTGTGACTTCTCGAATACCAATAATAATGAATTCCTTAGTACTCCGATTGCTCCTCTTAATAATGATGAGTCTTGTGAAATCCATACCGCTTTGCGGAATCTTGTTATGAAAGATCAATTCACCGAACTTCCTAGTGAAGATGCCGCTACTCATCTAAACAATTTTGTTGATTTGTGTGATATGCAAAAGAAAAAATATACGGATAACAATATATAGAGGGGTGAGGGGAGGGCTGCAATACACCATAACTCAAGGCGCAGCCCCTCCCCTCCCCAACACATCTCCTCCTCCGTACGTGCTTGGCGAACCCCTGTCGGAATACTGCCGCGTCAACTGCACCACGCCGTCGTGCTGCCATTGGAGCTGCCTTCCTCAACCTCTCCTTCCTCCTTGCTGGATCAAGACGGAGGAGACGTCTCCTGTCCCGTACGTGTGTTGAATGCGGAGGTGCTGTCCGTTCAGCACTAGGACATCGGTGATCCGAATCACGTTCGAGTACGACTCCATCATCACCATCTCCTTGGCAAGCTTCCGCTCGTGATCTACAAGTGGTATGTAGATGCAAACTCTCTCCCTTAACTCGTTGCTTAGATGAACTCATAGATGGATCTTGGTGAAACCGTAGGAAAAATTTTAATTTTCTGCAACGTTCCCCAACAGTGGCATCATGAGCTAGGTCTATGCGTAGTTCTCTTTGCACGAGTAGAACACAATTTTGTTGTGGGCGTGGATCTTGTCATCTTACTTGCCTCTACTAGTCTTTTCTTGCTTCGGCGGTATTGTGGGATGAAGCGGCCCGGACCAACCTTACACGTACGCTTACGTGAGACCGGTTCCACCGACTAACATGCACTAGTTGCATAAGGTGGCTGGCGGGTGTCTGTCTCTCCCACTTTAGTTGGAGCGGATTCGATGAAAAGGGCCCTTATGAACGGTAAATAGAAGTTGACAAAATCACGTTGTGGTTATTCGTAGGTAAGAAAACGTTCTTGCTAGAACCCAATTGCAGCCACGTAAAAGATGCAACAACAATTAGAGGACGTCTAACTTGTTTTTGCAGCGATTGATCAAGTGATGTGATATGGCCAGAAGTTGTGATGAATGATGAATTGTGATGTATGAGATCATGTTCTTTGTAATAGGATTCACGACTTGCATGTCGATGAGTATGACAACCGGCAGGAGCCATAGGAGTTGTCTTTATTTTTGTATGACCTGCGTGTCATTGAAGAACGCCATGTAACTTACTTTACTTCATTGCTAAATGCGTTAGTCATAGAAGTAGAAGTAGTCGTTGGCGTGACAACTTCATGAGACACGATGATGGAGATCATGATGATGGAGATCATGGTGTCAAGCCGGTGACAAGATGATCATGGAGCCCCGAAGATGGAGATCAATGGAGCTATATGATATTGGCCATATCATGTCACAACTATATAATTGCATGTGATGTTTATTATGTTTTATGCATCTTGTTTACTTAGGACGACGGTAGTAAATAAGGTGATCCCTTACAAAATTTCAAGAAGTGTTCTCCCCTAACTGTGCACCGTTGCTACAGTTCGTCGCTTCTAAGCACCACGTGATGATCGGGTGTGATGGATTCTTACGTTCACATACAACGGGTGTAAGACAGTTTTACACAGCGAAAACACTTAGGGTTAACTTGACGAGCCTAGCATGTGCAGACATGGCCTCGGAACACGGAGACCGAAAGGTCGAACACGAGTCGTATGAAAGATACGATCAACATGAGAATGTTCACCGATGATGACTAGTCCGTCTCACGTGATGATCGGACATGGGCTAGTCGACTCGGATCGTGTAACACTTAGATGACTAGAGGGATGTCTAATCTAAGTAGGAGTTCATAATTTGATTAGAACTTAATTATCATGAACTTAGTCTAAAACCTTTGCAAATATGTCTTGTAGATCAAATGGCCAACGCTCATGTCAACATGAACTTCAACGCGTTCCTAGAGAAAACCAAGCTGAAAGATGATGGCAGCAACTATACAGACTGGGTTCGGAATCTGAGGATCATCCTCATAGCTGCCAGGAAACAATATGTCCTAGAAGGACCGCTAGGTGACGCTCCCGTCCCAGAGAACCAAGACATTATGAATGCTTGGCAGTCTCGTGCTGATGATTACTCCCTCGTTCAGTGCGGCATGCTTTACAGCTTAGAACCGGGGCTCCAAAAGCGTTTTGAGCATCACGGAGCATATGAGATGTTCGAAGAGCTGAAACTAGTTTTCCAAGCTCATGCCCGGGTCGAGAGATATGATGTCTCCGACAAGTTCTACAGTTGTAAGATGGAGGAAAATAGTTCTGTCAGTGAACACATCCTGAAGATGTCTGGGTTGCACAACCGTATGACCCAGCTGAATATTAACCTCCCAGATGAGGCGGTCATTGACAGAATCCTCCAGTCGCTCCCACCAAGCTACAAAAGCTTTGTGATGAACTACAATATGCAGGGGATGGTAAAGACCATTCCTGAAGTATTTTCTATGCTGAAGTCAGCAGAGGTTGAAATCAAGAAAGAACATCAAGTGTTGATGGTCAATAAGACCACTAAGTTCAAGAAGGGCAAGGGTAAGAAGAACTTCAAGAAGGACGGCAAGGAGGTTGCCGTGCCCGGTAAGCCAGTCGCCGGGAAGAAGTCAAAGAATGGACCCAAGCCTGAGACTGAGTGCTTTTATTGCAAGGGGAAGGGTCACTGGAAGCGGAACTGCCCCAAATACTTAGCGGATAAGAAGGCCGGCAACACCAAAGGTATATTTGATATACATGTAATTGATGTATACCTTACCAGTACTCGTAGTAACTCCTGGGTATTTGATACCGGTGTCGTTGCTCATATTTGTAACTCACAGCAGGAGCTGCGGAATAAACGAAGACTGGCAAAGGACGAGGTGACGATGCGCGTCGGGAATGGTTCCAGAGTCGATGTGATCGCTGTCGGCACGCTGCCTCTACATTTACCTACGGGATTAGTTTTGAACCTTAATAATTGTTATTTAGTGCCAAGTTTGAGCATGAACATTGTATCTGGATCTCGTTTAATACGAGATGGCTACTCATTTAAGTCTGAGAATAATGGTTGTTCGATTTATATGAGAGATATGTTTTATGGTCATGCTCCGATGGTCAATGGTTTATTCTTAATGAATCTCGAGCGTAATATTACACATGTTCATAGTGTAGATGCCAAAAGATGTAAAGTTGATAACGATAGTCCCACATACTTGTGGCACTGCCGCCTTGGTCACATTGGTGTCAAGCGCATGAAGAAGCTCCATGCTGATGGACTTTTGGAGTCTCTTGATTATGAATCATTTGACACATGCGAACCATGCCTCATGGGCAAAATGACCAAGACTCCGTTCTCCGGTACAATGGAGCGAGCAACCAACTTGTTGGAAATCATACATACCGATGTGTGCGGTCCAATGAGCGTTGAGGCTCGTGGAGGATATCGTTATGTTCTCACTCTCACTGACGACTTAAGTAGATATGGGTATGTCTACTTAATGAAACACAAGTCTGAGACCTTTGAAAAATTCAAGGAATTTCAGAATGAGGTGGAGAATCAACGTGACCGAAAGATAAAGTTCCTACGATCAGATCGTGGAGGAGAATATTTAAGTCACGAATTTGGCACGTACTTAAGGAAATGTGGAATCGTTTCACAACTCACGCCGCCTGGAACACCTCAGCGAAACGGTGTGTCCGAACGTCGTAATCGCACTCTATTGGATATGGTGCGGTCTATGATGTCTCTTACCAATTTACCGCTATCATTTTGGGGATACGCTCTAGAGACAGCTACATTCACTTTAAATAGGGCACCGTCTAAATCCGTTGAGACGACACCGTATGAATTATGGTTTGGGAAGAAACCTAAGCTGTCGTTTCTAAAAGTTTGGGGATGCGATGCTTATGTCAAGAAACTTCAACCTGAAAAGCTCGAACCCAAGTCGGAAAAATGCGTCTTCATAGGATACCCTAAGGACTGTAGGGTATACCTTCTACTTAAGATCCGAGGGCAAGATATTTGTTGCCAAGAACGGATGCTTTCTGGAAAAAGAGTTTCTCTCGAAAGAAGTAAGTGGGAGGAAAGTAGAACTCGATGAAGTACTACCTCTCGAACAGGAAAGTGGTGCAGCTCAGGAAAATGTTCCTGTGATGCCCACACCAACTGAAGAGGAAACCAATGATGATGATCAAGGTACTTCGGATCAAGTTGCTACTGAACTTCGTAGGTCCACAAGGACACGTTCCGCACCAGAGTGGTACGGCAACCCTGTCCTGGAAATCATGTTGTTAGACAACGGTGAACCTTCGAACTATGAAGAAGCGATGGCGGGCCCAGATTCCAACAAATGGCTAGAAGCCATGAAATCCGAGATAGAATCCATGTATGAAAACAAAGTATGGACTTGGACTGACTTGCCCGATGATCGGCGAGCGATAGAAAACAAATGGATCTTTAAGAAGAAGACGGACGCGGATGGAAATGTAACCATCTATAAAGCTCGACTTGTCGCTAAGGGTTATCGACAAGTTCAAGGGATTGACTACGACGAGACATTCTCTCCCGTAGAAAGCTTAAGTCCGTCCGAATCATGTTAGCAATTGCCGCATACTATGATTATGAGATATGGCAGATGGACGTCAAAACGGCATTCCTTAACGGGCATCTTAAGGAAGAGCTGTATATGATGCAGCCAGAAGGTTTTGTCGATCCTAAGAACGCTAACAAAGTATGCAAGCTCCAGCGATCCATTTATGGGCTGGTGCAAGCATCTCGGAGTTGGAATATTCGCTTTGATGAGATGATCAAAGCGTTTGGGTTTATGCAGACTTATGGAGAAGCCTGCGTTTACAAGAAAGTGAGTGGGAGCTCTGTAGCATTTCTCATATTATATGTGGATGACATACTCTTGATGGGAAATAATATAGAATTTCTGGACAGCATTAAGGCCTACTTGAACAAATGTTTTTCAATGAAGGACCTTGGAGAAGCTGCTTATATATTAGGCATCAAAATCTATAGAGATAGATCGAGACGCCTCATAGGTCTTTCACAAAGCACATACCTTGATAAGATTTTGAAAAAGTTCAAAATGGATGAGTCCAAGAAAGGGTTCTTGCCTATGTTACAAGGTGTGAGATTGAGCTCAGCTCAGTCACCGACCACGGCAAAAGATAAAGAAGAGATGAGTGTCATCCCCTATGCTTCAGCCATAGGATCTATTATGTATGCCATGCTGTGTACCAGACCTGATGTAAACCTTGCCGTAAGTTTGGTAGCAAGATACCAGAGTAATCCCGGCAAGGAACACTGGACAGCGGTCAAGAATATCCTGAAGTACCTGAAAAGGACAAAGGACATGTTTCTCGTTTATGGAGGTGACGAAGAGCTCGTCGTAAAGGGTTACGTCGACTCTAGCTTCGACACAGATCTAGATGACTCTAAGTCACAAACCGGATACGTGTATATGTTGAATGGTGGAGCAGTAAGCTGGTGCAGCTGCAAGCAGAGCGTCGTGGCGGGATCTACATGTGAAGCGGAGTACATGGCAGCCTCGGAGGCAGCGCATGAAGCTATTTGGGTGAAGGAGTTCATCACCGACCTAGGAGTCATACCCAATGCGTCGAGGCCAATCAAACTCTTCTGTGACAACACTGGAGCTATTTACCTTGCCAAGGAGCCCAGGTTTCACAAGAAGACCAGGCACATCAAGCGTCGTTTCAACTCCATCCGTGAAAATGTTCAAGATGGAGACATAAAAATTTGCAAAGTACATACGGATCTGAATGTCGCTGATCCATTGACTAAACCTCTCTCGCGAGCAAAACATGATCAACACCAGAACTCTATGGGTGTTCGATTCATCACAATGTAACTAGATTGGTGACTCTAGTGCAAGTGGGAGACTGTTGGAAATATGCCCTAGAGGCAATAATAAAAGTATTATTATATTTCTATGTTCATGATAATTGTCTTTTATTCATGCTATAACTGTATTATCCGGAAATCGTAATACACGTGTGAATACAAAGACCACAATATGTCCCTAGTGAGCCTCTAGTTGACTTGCTCGTTGTGATCAATAGATAGTCATGGTTTCCTGGCTATGGACATTGGATGTCGTTGATAACGGGATCACGTCATTAGGAGAATGATGTGATGGACAAGACCCAATCCTAAGCATAGCACAAAGATCGTGTAGTTCGTTTGCTAGAGCTTTGCCAATGTCAAGTATCTCTTCCTTCGACCATGAGAGCGTGTAACTCCTGGATACCGTAGGGGTGCTTTGGGTGTATCAAACGTCACAACGTAACTGGGTGACTATAAAGGTGCACTACAGGTACCTCCGAAAGTATCTATTGTTTTATGCGGATCGTGACTGGGATTTGTCACTCCGTATGACGGAGAGGTATCTCTGGCCCCACTCGGTAATGCATCATCATAATGAGCTCAAGGTGACCAATGTGTTGGCCACGGGATCATGCATTACGGTACGAGTAAAGTGACTTGCCGGTAACGAGACTGAACAAGGTATTGGGATACCGACGATCGAGTCTCGGGCAAGTAACGTACCGATTGACAAAGGGAATTGTATACAGGGTTTGATCAAATCCTCGACATCGTGGTTCAACCGATGAAATCATCGAGGAGCGTGTGGGAGCCAACATGGGTATCCAGACCCCGTTGTTGGTTATTGCCCGAGAGTGGTCTCGGTCATGTCTGCATGTCTCCCAAGCCCGTAGGGTCTACACACTTAAGGTTCGGTGGCGCTAGGGTTATTAGGAAGACTAGTATGTGACTACCGAATGTTGTTCGGAGTCCCGGATGAGATCCCGGACGTCACGAGGAGTTCCGGAATGGTCCGGAGGTAAAGTTTTATATATGGGAAGTTGTTAAACGGGCACCGGAAAGTTTCGGGGTTATACCGGTATTGTACCGGGACCACCGGAAGGGTTCCGGGGGTCCACCGGGAGGGGCCACCCCTCCCGGGGGGCCACTTGGGCTGCATGGGGATAGCAGCCAGCCCCTAGTGGGCTTGGCGCGCCCCCCTCCTTGGGCCCATGCGCCTAGGGGTGGGGGGGAAACCCTAAAGGGGGCGCACCCCCTTTGCTTGGGGGGCAAGCCCCCCACCCCTTGGCCGCCGCCCCCCTAGGGTTTTCCCTAGAGGGCCGGCCCCCCTTGCCCTTTCCCCTATATATAGAGGGGTGAGGGGAGGGCTGCAATACACCATAACTCAAGGCGCAGCCCCTCCCCTCCCCAACACATCTCCTCCTCCGTACGTGCTTGGCGAAGCCCTGTCGGAATACAGCCGCGTCAACTGCACCACGCCGTCATGCTGCCGTTGGAGCTGCCTTCCTCAACCTCTCCTTCCTCCTTGCTGGATCAAGACGGAGGAGACGTCTCCCGTCCCGTACATGTGTTGAACGCGGAGGTGCTGTCCGTTCAGCATTAGGACATCGGTGATCCGAATCACGTTCGAGTACGGCTCCATCATCACCATCTCCTTGGCAAGCTTCCGCTCGTGATCTACAAGTGGTATGTAGATGCAAACTCTCTCCCTTAACTCATTGCTTAGATGAACTCATAGATGGATCTTGGTGAAACCGTAGGAAAAATTTTAATTTTCTGCAACGTTCCCCAACACAATATTGTCAAATTGAAGTTATTTCCGTTTTCGCTTAGAGATCATGCTAAAGTTTGGTTTTCGTCTTTGCCTAAAAATAGTTTTGATTCTTGGAACAAGTGCAAAGATGCTTTTATCTCTAAGTATTTTCCTCCCGCTAAGATCATCACTCTTAGGAACGATATTATGAATTTTAAACAACTTGATCATGAGCATGTTGCCCAATCTTGGGAAAGAATAAAATTGATGCTTCGCAATTGCCCTACTCATGGTTCGAATTTAGAGATGATCATACAAAATTTTTATGCCGGATTGAATTTTGCTTCTAGAAATCTTTTAGATTCGGCCGCGGGAGGCACATTTATGGAAATTACGTTAGAGATGCTACAAAATTGCTTGATAATATTATGTCTAATTATTCTCAATGGCACACCGAAATATCTTCTAGTAAAAAAGTGCATGCTATAGAAGGAATCAATGTTTTGAGTGAAAAGATGGATGAACTTATGAAGATGTTTGCTCCTAAAAATACTCCTCTTGATCCCAATGATATGTCTTTGTCTACCTTGCTTGAGAATAATAATGAATCTATGGATGTGAATTTTGTTGGTAGGAATAGTTTTGGAAAGAACGCGTATAGACGGAATTTTAATCCTAGGCCTTATCCTAGTAATCCTTCTAATAATTATGGAAATTCCTACAACAACTCTTATGGAAATTTTAATAAGATGCCCTCTGAATTTGAGAGTAGTGTTAAAGAGTTTATGAATTCACAAAAGAATTTTAATGCTTTGCTTGAAGATAAATTGCTTAAAGTTGATGATTTGGCTAGGAACGTTGATAGAATTTCTCTTGAAATTGACTCTTTAAAGCTTAGATCTATTCCTCCTAAGCATGATATCAGTGAGTCTCTCAAAGCCATGAGAATTTCCATTGATGAGTGCAAGGAAAGAACTGCTAGGATGCGTGCTTCCAAAGATGCCTTTATTAAAGCATGTTCTTCCAATTCCTATGAAAATCAAGATGAAGATCTAAAAGTTATTGATGTGTCCCCCATTAAATATTTGTTTTGCAATATGAATCTTGTTGAAACTGAATATGATCTTCCTTTACCTAGAAGGCATTCTAGGAATTCGGAGTTTCTAGATCTCGATGATGAAATTGATGAAAGTGGGATTGAAAAAAATAAAAATCGAGACGTTGCTAAACCCACTATTTTGGATCTCAAGGAATTTAATTATGAAAATTGCTCTTTGATTGGTTGTATTTCCTTGTTGCAATCCGTGCTAGATTCTCCTCATGCTTATAGTCAAAATAAGGCTTTTACCGAACACATTGTTGATGCCTTGATGCAATCTTATGAAGAAAAACTTGAGTTGAAAGTTTCTATCCCTAGAAAACTCTATGATGAGTGGGAACCTACTATTAAAATCAAAATTAAAGATTATGAGTTTCATGCTTTGTGTGATTTGGGTGCTAGTGTCTCTACTATCCCCAAAACTTTGTGTGATTTGCTAGATTTCCGTGATTTTGATGATTGCTCTCTAAACTTGCATCTTGCGGATTCCACTATTAAAAAACCTATGAGAAGAATTAATGATGTTCTTATTGTTGCAAATAGGAATTATGTGCCCGTAGATTTTATCGTTCTTGATATAGATTGCAATCCTTCATGTCCTATTATTCTTGGTAGACCTTTCCTTAGAACGATTGGTGCAATTATTGATATGAAGGAAGGGAATATTCGATTCCAATTTCCCTTAAAGAAGGGCATGGAACACTTCCCTAGAAAGAAAATAAAATTACCATATGAATCTATCATGAGAGCCACTTATGGATTGCCTACCAAAGATGGTAATACCTAGATCTATCCTTGCTTTTATGCCTAGCTAGGGGCGTTAAACGATAGCGCTTGTTGGGAGGCAACCCAATTTTATTTTTTATTTTTTGTTTTTGCTTCTATTTAGGAATAAGTAATCCATATACCTTCTGTTTGGATGTGTTATTATGTTTTAATTAGTGTTTGTGCAAAGTAGAACCTATAGGATAACCTACGATGATAGTTGATTTGATTCTGCTGAAAAACAGAAACTTTGCCCGCACGAATATAATTTTTTTAAATCACAGGAACGTGCTTTTGCGTTGATTATTTTTGCTTATGTTCAATAAAAAATTTTACAGGACTTCCTATTTTGGTAGAATTTTTAGAGTTGCAGAAGATTGCGTTAGTAAAATAGTTTATAATCCATAGAGAAGTTGGAATACAGTAGGTTTAACACCAATATAAATAAAGAATGAGTTCATTACAGTACCTTAAGTAGTCTTTTGTTTTCTTTCTCTAATGGAGCTCATGAGATTTCTGTTGAGTTTTGTGTTGTGAAGTTTTCAAGTTTTGGGTGAATTCTTTTGATGGATTATGGAACAAGGAGTGGCAAGAACCTAAGCTTAGGGATGCCCATGGCACCCCCAAGATAATCCAAGGACACCAAGAAGTCAAAGCTTGGGGATGACCCGGAAGGCATCCCCTCTTTCATCCACTTCCATCGGTAATTTACTTGGAGCTATATTTTTATTCACCACATGATATGTGTTTTGCTTGGTGCGTCTTGTATTATTTGCGTCTTTGCTTGTAAGTTTACCACAATCATCCTTGATGTACACACCTTTTGAGAGAGCCATACAGGAATTGGAATGTGTTAGAATACTCTATGTGCTTCACTTATATCTTTTGAGCTTGATAGTTTTGCTCATAGTGCTTCACTTATATCTTTTGAGCGTGATAATTTTTGCTCTAGTGCTTCACTTATATCTTTTGAGCTTGATAGTTTTACTCATAGTGCTTCACTTATATCTTTTGAGCGTGATAATTTTTTCTCTAGTGCTTCACTTATATCTTTTAGAGCACGATGGTGGATTTGTTTTAAAGAAACTATTGATCTCTCATGCTTCACTTAGATTATTTTGAGAGTCGTTAATAGCATGGTAATTTGCTTAATGTTAATATACTTGGTATTCAAGATATGTGAAACTTTCTTTTGAGTGAATTGAATACAAAGATGAGTTTGATGCTTGATAATTGTTTTGAGATATGGAAGTGATAATATTAGAGTCATGCTAGTTGAGTAGTTGTGAATTTAAAGAATACTTGTGTTGAAGTTTGTGATTCCCGTAGCATGCACGTATGGTGAACCGTTATGTGATGAACTCGGAGCATGATCTATTTATTGATTGTCTTCCTTATGAGTGGCGGTCGGGGATGAGCGATGGTCTTTTCCTACCAATCTATCCCCCTAGGAGCATGCGCGTAATACTTTGCTTTGATAACTTCTAGATTTTTGCAACAAGTATATGAGTTCTTTATGACTAATGTAGAGTCCATGGATTATACTCACTTTTTCCCATCCTTCCACCATTGCTAGCATCTGTAATACCGCACACTTTTTGCCGGTATCATACACCCACCATATACCTTCCTCAAAACAGCCACCATACCTACCTATTATGGCACTTCCATAGCCATTCCGAGATTTATTGCCATGCAACTTTCCACCGTTCCATTTATTATGACACGCTCCATCATTGTCATATTGCTAGCATGATCATGTAGTTGACATCGTATTTGTGGCAAAACCACCATTCATAATTCTTTCATACATGTCACTCATGATTCATTGCATATCCCGGTACCCCGCCGGAGGCATTCATATAGAGTCATACTTTGTTCTAAGTATCGATTTGTAATTGTTGAGTTGTAAGAAAAATAAAAGTGTGATGATCATCATTATTAAAGCATTGTCCCAAGTGAGGAAAGGACGATGGAGACTATGATTCCCCCACAAGTCGGGATGAGACTCCGGACGAAAAAAGTAAAAAAGAGAGGCCAAAAAAAAGAGAAAGGCCCAAATAAAAAAATGAGAGAAAAAGAGAGAAGGGACAATGCTACTATACTTTTACCACACTTGTGCTTCAAAGTAGCACCAAGATCTTCATGATAGAGAGTCTCTCATTTTGTCACTTTCATATACTAGTGGGAATTTTTCATTATAGAACTTGGCTTGTATATTCCAATGATGGGCTTCCTCAAAATGCCCTAGTTCTTTGTGAGCAAGCGAGTTGGATGCACACCCACTTAGTTTCTTTTGTAGAGCTTTCATATACTTATAGCTCTAGTGCATCCGTTGCATGGAAATCCCTACTCACTCACATTGATATCTATTAATGGGCATCTCCATAGTCCGTTGATATGCCTAGTTGATGTGAGACTATCTTCCCTCTTTTTGTCTTCTCCACAACCACCCTTCTATTCCACATAGTGCTATATCCATGGCTCACGCTCATGTATTGCGTGAAGATCGAAAAACTTTTGAGAATGTTAAAGTATGAAACGATTGCTTGGCTTGTCATCGGGGTTGTGCATGATTTAAATATTTTGTGTGGGGAAGATGGAGCATAGCCAGACTATATGATTTTGTAGGGATAACTTTCTTTGGCCATGTTATTTTGAGAAGACATGATTGCTTTGATTAGTATGCTTGAAGTATTATTATTTTTATGTCAATATGAACTTTTGTGTTGAATCTTTTGGATCTGAATATTCATACGACGATTAAGAAGATTTACATTGAAATTATGCCAAAGTATCACTCCGCATCAAAAATTCTTTTTTATCATTTACCTACTCGAGGACGAGCATGAATTAAGCTTGGGGATGCCTGATACGTCTCCAACGTATCTATAATTTTTGATTGCTCCATGCTACTTTATCTACTGTTTTGGACTATATTGGGCTTTATTTTCCACTTCTATATTATTTTTGGGACTAACCTATTAACCGGAGGCCTAGTCCAGAATTGCTGTTTTTTGCCTATTTCAGTGTTTCGTAGAAACGGAATATCAAACGGAGTCCAAATAGAATGAAACCTTCGGGAACGTGATTTTCTCACCGAACATGATCCAGGAGACTTGGACCCTACTGCAAGAAGTGCCAGAGGCGGTCACGAGGGTGGATGGCGCGCCCCCCTGGGCACGCCCCCCTACCTCATGGGCCCCCTGTTGCTCCACCGACGTATTCCTTCCTCCTATATATACCTACATATCCCCAAATGATCAGAACGAGAGCCAAAAACCTAATTCCACCGCCGCAACCTTCTGTATCCATGAGATCCCATCTTGGGGCCTGTTCCGGAGCTCCGCTGGAGGGGGCATCCACCACGGAGGGCTTCTACACAACACCATAGCCCCTCCGATGAACTGTGAGTAGTTTACTTCAGACCTTCGGGTCCATAGCTAGTAGCTAGATGGCTTCTTATCTCTTTTTGGATCTCAATACAATGTTCTCCCCCTCTCTCGTGGAGATCTATTCAATGTAATCTTCTTTTTGCGGTGTGTTTGTTGAGACCGATGAATTGTGAGTTTATGATCCAGTATTATCTTTGGAAAATATTTGAATCTTCTCTGAATTCTTTTATGTATGATTGAGTTATCTTTGCAAGTCTCTTCGAATTATCCTTTTGGTTTGGCCAACTAGATTGGTAGTTCTTGCAATGGGAGAAGTGCTTAGCTTTGGGTTCATCCTTGCGGTGTCCTTTCCCAGTGAAAGAAGGGGCAGCAAGGCACGTATTATATTGTTGCCATCGAGGATAACAAGATGGGTTTTTTATCATATTGCATGAATTTATCCCTCTACATCATGTCATCTTGCTTAAGGCGTTACTCTGTTTTTAACTTAATACTCTAGATGCATGATGGATAGCGGTCGATGAGTGGAGTAATAGTAGTAGATGCAGAATCGTTTCGATCTACTTGTCTCGGATGTGATGCCTATATACACTATCATACCTAGATATACTCATAACTATGCTCAATTCTGTCAATTGCTCAACAGTAATTTGTCCACCCACCGTAGAATACTTATGCTCTTGAGAGAAGCCACTAGTGAAACCTATGGCCCCCGGGTCTATTCTCATCATATCAATCTCTATCACTTTATTACTTGCTTTGTTTTTACTTTGCCTTTTTACTTTTCACTTTGCATCTATCTATCAAAAATACCAAAAAATATTATTTATCATCTCTATCAGATCTCACTCTCGTAAGTGAACGTGAAGGGATTGACAACCCCTAATCGTGTTGGTTGCGAGTTGCTATCATTTTGTGTAGGTACGAGGGACTTGTGCGTGGTCTCCTACTGGATTGATACCTTGGTTCTCAAAAACTGAGGGAAATACTTACGCTACTTTGCTGCATCATCCTCTCCTCTTCGGGGAAATCCAACGCAGTGCTCAAGAGGTAGCAGTGGCCCTGCTAGCCTCTTGCTGCTTGTTACTCTGAGTACTTGCCTTGATGTTCTTTGCTCTTGTCTTGCCTCCTGCTGTCTTTCTCTGCCTCGCTGAGCCTTGCTATAGGGGTGGCTGCGACCGTCCGTGCACTAGTAAGGGGTACAGAAGCACCCATACTTTTGTACACCGACAAAAAGAGACTAGTCAGTATACTCAATATTGTGCACCGCGGCCAAGGCGGAGAGGAAAACGAGAGAACTACGTATTTATTTACGCTGCAGATTCACTCATTTTCCTCCATATGTACTCCGTCTCGGTGTAGTCTAGTCACTTGTTGAAATCTCTAGAAAGGCAAATAGTCCTTTCTGGTTTACAGGCCTATACTAGCAAGTACATACTATAATAGAGGGCTCACATAGCAATTTTGTCTCATGCAAGAGCCTGGCTATATCGTGCTCCAAGGTTCGCAACTGCCACGTTTGGGTTGCGCTTTGCCCTTTGCCTCTTCGAGAAGACGAACAATGATGTTACTACTAATGCTTCTACATCATCGAATCCACTGTTGCATGTCCGTCCACCGCGAGCGGGAGGGATAGCTTGGTGTAGTACTATAAGCAAAAGCCTGTCCTCGTCTGTGAGCCACCGTGCGCATCGGTGAGGGAGAAGGCATGTAGTAGTAAAATCAAGCTTCTCCTCATTGTATGAGTTGATGCGACACATCATAGCATTGGCCCCACATGCTTGCCTCTAAACTTGGCTAAAAGACCCGCAGTGTACAATATATTTGCTGTAGCCTCTAACATTTACCCACTACAAATTAAAATATATATTCCTGTCTTGACCAGATGAGCATGCAAACTACAATCACCAGGATGACAGTTAGGGCCATAAGATTATTTTAATCAAGAAAAAAGCTTCAAGACGGCCACATAGCATGGAGCCGACCCCAACTATTTTAAGCTTACAGGCATGGTACACGCTATCCTAGACTACTCTACACCCGAAACTGCCACACGAGCGTCCGGGCTGCGCTTGGCTCTTTGCCTCTTCGGCAAGTCGAACAATGATGGAGTACTACTGCAGTCAAGGAGTACTATAGTACGCTTCTAGCCATCTGACACCGATTGAACTGTTGCATGTCCACCACGTGCGGGAGGGAGAGCATGTAGTGAAAGCTTCTCCTAGTCCTGCCAGCCACCACTGTCGGATTTTGGGTTCTGGCAGACCCTCAAGGATCGAACTCTGGGGTGCATGCGGAGATCACACCCCCTGCCAACCCATGTCTCGCCGCCTCGCAAGGATCTAAACTACACGAAGAACAACACAGAGGACACGAGGTTTATACTGGTTCAGGCCACCATTGTGGTGTAATACCATACTCCAGTTTGTGGTGTGTGGATTGCCTCAGGGGCTGATGATGAACAGTACAATGGAAGAACAGCCTCGCGAGGGTCTGTTCTTGGCTGGAGCGATGAACTGCTAGGGGAGTTCAGTCGCCTCTCTCTCTCTCTGTATCAGATGCCTCTAGTTTCCTCTATTTGCCGAGGCGGATCCCTCTACCCTGTGGGTGGCTAGTCCTATTTATAGGGAGAGGCCCTGGGCCTCTCCCTAAATATTGAGTGGGAAGGGCACCAACAATTGGCCATTTTGAAGGGGAACATCTGGTACACTTATCCTGACTAAAGTTGGTCTTCGCCTGCCAAAGACCCTAACGATGACGCTGGCTTGGGCTCCACGATGACCTCTGTTCTGTCGTCCTGCTGGTCTTGGCCTTGTTGCAACGAAATGGTTGCCTTTGCTTGATACTCTCGCCTGCGCTAGCCCCCTTTGCACCAAAGAGGAAACAAGGACTCTGCGTAGGCCGGCGCCCACCTGGCGCCCGCCTGGCCTTGGTCGTAATGGCTTGCATCATGAGCACCTCGTGAGGTACCCTGCCTTGATCTCTCCGCCACCTCGCGAGCCAGCCTGACGAGGCCGTGCCCGAGGAAGCCTCCTGTCGTCCGCCCCGCGAGGCTTGGCCCCTCGCGAGGGTTCTGAGTACGCGTTGATGAAGATGGGCCATACTGGGCCACTCCTTGAGCCACGCCGCAGGCCACAGGCAGGAAAGTCTGGGTACCCCCGTTCCCAGAACACCGACAGTAGCCCCCGGGCCCAAGGTGCGCCTGGACTTGGCTTAGTAGAGAAGCGAAGGGGCTAGTGCGAAGCGCCGCAGGCCCCAATAGCATGCGGCCTTGGGCGTCGTGTGGCGGTTGATTGGGCGTGGGCGTCCTAGCTCCCCCACGACGCCTTGGTAACTGCATGATTTGACCAGTCCCTGCATGCAAAACGGGTCATGATTACCTGCGATCGTAGTGGCCGGCGGTTGGCCTCCCTCGGCTATATGTACAGAATGGCGCAAGCCCTTCTAGTTCACCCCTTCTTGCTACTCCTCATTTCCTTCCTGGCCATTCGCCATCCCCATGGCCCCACCGAAGAGGTTGTCGGCCGCGGAGAAGGGAAAGGCCCGCCAGGAAGGGCCTGGCTCTCCTCCAGCCAAGCGTGGCCGGGGCCGCCCTCACAAGCACCCTACGGCCTCCGCCGCGGCCTCCCGTGGCCGTGGGGATAGCCCTCTACGTGGCGGTGGGCGTTCGGCCGCCAACGAGAGGTACGGTGAGGCTGTGCGACCCCCAAGGCCGCACTTTCGCTCGGCGGAGGTGCTGCCGGAGTTCGTCGTGTGGTCGGCGGACCCGACTGGCACCTGGCTCCAGCTCCCCCGCTTCTTCATAGGTGAACTTACGGCTGGTGCACCGGGCGGCCTTTGGCTTCAGGCGGATGGTTGCTGCAGCAGGGCCTCTTGGGCTACTTTGGAGGTATCCACCGCCGGGGAGGTGGCCTTGAACCGCGGCTGGCGGACATTTGCCCACGCGCGTGGCCTGAGCCGTAGGTGCACTCTACACTTCAAGTTCGACGGCGATGGCACCCTCTACGTGAGGGTGTTCAGGGAAGACGGCCGCCGTGCAGGATGCTGCCCCGAAGATGATGACCGCAGCTGCGCGCCCAGCCCCGGCATTGGTTGGGGTGAAGGTGGCAGAGGGCGCGCGGGCAGCGGTGCCCGAGGCCCGCCAAGCTCTGGTGACTCCTCCTCGGACAGCAGCTCCTCCAGTGGCGGTCGCGACCAGCCCCCTCGTCGTCGCGCTCGCCTGGGAGAGGGCAGCGGGTCGGCCCGACGCTGCGCTCCGGTGAAGCGGGAGGCGGAATCCAGCTGAGCTCCGGAGGCAGTACGAGCCTTCGCTGAGAGTCAGCGCCGGGCAAGTTGTGCCCCCTTTTGCTTTCCTTTGTCTCCTGTGCGAGAAGAATGTAATTCGGTGCCCGACGGGGCATGCTGAACTGTCGTTGTTTAATTGGTGCACTGTTTCTACTGTTTATGTGTTGTGTTTTCGTTCTGCGTGTCTATGTGTGGAAATCACTTATCTTGGGGGAGCTCGCCGCGGTCCTCGCCTCCTGAGGTTAGGGCCTCATCCCGCGCCTTGTGTCCTGCAGGTTTAGTCAGCAGGAGTAGTCTCCAGCCTTAGTAACGAGGGCAACCAACTCAAGCCCCGTGGCCGTGTCGCGATGCCCGTGGGGCACAGAATGGGAGTGGTGCTCCCGCAGCGGACTCAGACAAGGAAGTTCCAAACCACTGGGCAGAAAAACACTCGCGAGGGTGCACATGCTCCTCCCTCATGAGACTTCGCGCGAGAGAAAACGAAAACAAAACAAATAAGTGAAATGGACGAAGGGTCGTGAGCTCGAGATGGCAACAACCTCAAAAAAATTTCAAATAGAAACAAAGAAGCCAACTGCGAGAAGCAAATGAAAGAATCCGCGTCCGGCACCTAGTCTAGTCTTTGACATCTTCTCACCAGCGCGGAGCTAAGTGCTGCCACTGGGCGTGGGCGGGAGCACCCGAGGCCCGAGGGCGGCTCTCCTGAGACTCCGGGGCGTGTACAGCCCCACTCATTATTACGTGAGAGTGTCATGGGCGGCGAGATTCACATGTGTTTGCCTTCTTCACAGGCACCGGGCCTTTTCCAAAACGCGGCTACTTCACAGGCATTCGCCTTCTTCACAGGCATCGGGCCTTTTCCAAAACGCAGCTACTTCACAGGCGTTCGCCTTCTTCACAGGCACCGGGCCTTTTCCAAAATGCAACTACTTCACAGGCGTTCGCCTTCTTCACAGGCACCGGGCCTTTTCCAAAACACAGCTACTTCACACGCATTCGCCTTCTTCACAGGCACCGGGCCTTTTTCATGGGTAAAATCTTCGGAGATGTTGGATGTTCCATGCGTTCTTGATGGGCACCCCCTCCTGGGTCTCCAAGCGTGCGGAGCTAGGCCTGGAAACATGAACAACCTTAAACGGGCCCTCCCACACAGGAGAGAGCTTGTGCAGTCCCTCCCTGGAGAGAACCCGTCTGAGCACGAGATCCCCTACCTCAAGAGTCCTGGGGCGGATGTTACGGCAGTGGTATCGCCGCAGTGCTTGTTGGTACCTTGCTGCCCGCAGTGCGGCTTCTCGGCGATGTTCCTCCCCCAGCACGAGATCCGTCCCCACATGGCGTCCTCCTGCGCTTCGTCGAATGCCAGGACCCACGCGGAACGACGTCTGACCTCGTGAGGGAGAACGGCTTCAGCTCCATAGACCAGAAAGAACGGAGTCTCGCCAGTCGGCTTGGTTGCGGTCATGCGGATTGACCATAGCATAGACTGGAGCTCATCATGCCAGCCCCTGCCGCAGGCTTCCAGCTTCTTCTTGAAGGTCCTAGTTTGCTCCGCGTTGGCTCGCTCGGCCTGACCGTTGCTTCGCGGGTGCGCCACCGAAGCGTAGCATATTTGCTTTCCAAGGTTAGCACATTATGTTTTGAAGATGTTACTGGTGAACTGCGAACCGTTGTCGGTGATGATGCGGTTTGGCACCCTGAATCGGCTCACGAGGCCCTTGATGAATTTGATCGCGGAGCCTGCGGGGATGGTGCGGACGGCTTCCACTTCAGCCCACTTGGTGAACTTGTCCATGGCGACGTAGAGGTAGCTGTAGCCTCCTGGCGCCCGAGGGAACGGACCCAGGATATCCAGCCCCCAGACTGCAAATGGCCATGAGAGGGGTATAGTCTGCAGACCCCCTGTCGGTTGATGGATCTGCTTAGCATGGAATTGACAGGCCTCGCAAGCTTTCACCAGTTCCACAGCGTCACTGAGTGTCGTGGGCCAATAGAACCCGCTACGGAATGCCTTGCCAACGAGAGTTCATGAAGACGAGTGATGCCCACAGTCCCCACCGTGTATGTCTGCTAGTAGCTCCTTCCCTTGCTCCCTGGAAATGCAACGTAGGGACACATCATTGGGTCGTCTCCGGTAGAGCTCTCCATCTTTAAGGTAGTATGACGTGGCCTACCGTGCCACACGCTCCGCTTCCTCCTCCTTTTCCGGTAATGTGCCTCGTGTCAGGTAATTCCTGAGCTCTGTGATCCAGCACCCCTCCTGATGCTCAGCGCCAGGAGCAGGTGTGCTCCTGAGGTCAGACAAACCGGGGCTCCCGAGGCAGGGGGCTGGGGGAGCTCCCCCGAGGCTGCGCTGTGCTTGACAGTGAAGGCGTTGCCGAGGGCTTGAAGAGCCGCTCCTCGGAGACGCCGGGCTCCTGAGGCATCCGCCTGGATGCCCTTTTGGCGATGTCATCAGCCTCTTGACTGGTGCCGCGAGGCACATGCTGCAACTCCAGCCCCCAGAGCTGCTTCTCCATCCTGCAGACTTCCGCGAGGTAGGCTTCCATGTGCTCATACTTAGGCTCGTATACTTTGTTGGAGAAGTTGACAAGGAGCCGCGAATCGCCCTTGATGGTGAGGCGCTTCACCCCCAGGGCGACTGCGCCTTTCAGGACTGCTATCAGGCCTTCATATTCTGCTATGTTGTTGGAGACCTTTTCTCCGTGCTGGAAACAGAGTTGCACGACATAGTACAGTTTGTCTTGAATGGGAGATACGAGCACCGCACCAGCCCGCGCGCCATGTCGGGAGAACGCCCTGTCGAAGTACATGACCCATCCGTCTGGTGCCTTGCTTCCTGGGGAGAGTGATCGATCCTCGCCAGCCTCAAGGCCTGGCGCTTCCGTCCATTCAGCCACGAAGTCCGCAAGCGCGGCCCCCTTGATGACTCTGGTTGTGCTGAATTCTATCTGAAACGCTTGCAGCTCGATGTTCCACTCAACGACTCTTCCGGCTGAGTTGGGGCTTCTGAGCAGCCTTTCCAGGGGATATGCTGAGACGACCTTGATGGGATGGCCTTGGAAATAGTGCCGCAGCTTGCGCGAGGCTACCAGCAGCACGAGGAGGAATTTCTGAGGCATGGGGTACCGCGCCCTCGCGTCCCGCAACACCGTGCTGATGAAGTACATAGGGTGCTCGACGAGGTGGGGAGTGCTGGCGCTGCTGGCGCCCTCCGGAGGCTGGGGCACCTCCCGAGACAATGGAGACCCAGGCGGCTGGTCGCTTAGATGAGGGGCCTCTTCTGCCCTGGGTGTGCTTCCCTGCTATGGCTGGTCCTTCTCGGCCGCAGCCGCGGTCTCTGTGAGGCCCTCTTGGTCCTGCTTTGCTTTAACCCGGACGGTTGTCGCAGTCTTGGTCCTTCGTTCCTCCCTAACAGCCACCAGGGCTGCGCTGGCGGAGTAGGGGGTGGTCGCAAGGTAGAGCACTAGGGGCTCTTGAGGACGCGGAGCCACCATCACTGGAGGGCTGGTTAAGTACCTTTTGAGATCCTGGAACGCCTTGTCGGCCTCTTCAGTCCATTCAATGGGGCCCTTCTTCTTCATCATCTTAAATAAGGGCAGCGCTCGTTCCCCCATCTTGGAGATGAAACGCCCTAGTGCAGTCACGCGCCCGGTGAGCTTCTACATCTCTCTGAGGGTCTTCAGCGAGCTCATGTCCTCGACTGCTTTTACATTTTCTGGGTTGGCCTCGATGCCCCGGTGGGATACGAGGAAACCCAGGAGCTTGCCCGAGGGGACTCCAAAGACACACTTCTCTGGGTTGAGCCGCATGTCCACTTTGTTAAGGCTCGCGAAGGTTTCCTCCAAGTCCTATATTAGGGTTTTTGCCTCCCGAGACTTCACCACAATGTCATCAACATAAGCCTCAGCATTCCTCCCGAGTTGCCGACCCAAGGCGATGTGCATCAGCCGCTGAAAGGTCGCACCGGCATTGCGCAACCCGAAGGCATGCACATATAGAAGTACACTCCGCACGGGGTCAGGTTTCTACATCTTCTACTGCCATCTTGATCTGGTGGTAGCCGGAGAAGGCATCCAGGAAGCACAACAAGTCGCACTCAGCGATGGAGTCGATGATCTGGTCGATGCGAGGGAGCGGGAATGGATCCTGCGGGCAGGCCTTGTTGAGGTTGGTGAAGTCGAAACACATGCGTTCCTTTCCCCCCTTCTTCGGCACGACAACTGGGTTAGCCAGCCAATCTTGGTAGCGGACCTCGCGAATGACCCCTGCCGCCTCCAACTTGCGGGTCTCTTGGACGATGAAAGCTTGCTTTTCAGTGGACTGCCGCCTCGCCTTTTGCTTCATGGGGCGCACGTTGGAGCGCACGTTGAGGTGATGCTCGATTACGCTCCTCGGGACCCCTGCTAGTTGATCAGGTTCCCATGCGAATACCTTCTTGTTCACGCGTAGGAACTTCACCAAGGCTTCCTCCTGTTCGGGCTCGAGGTTGGCGCCTATGGTGAAGGTGGCCCTGGTAGATCCGTCCTCGTCGATCAGTACCTGCTTGGTTTCCGCCTTGTCCTGAGTGAACATCTACTTCTTCTTGGCTGGTACAGCCCCCTTGGGCTCGGGGGCGTCTGAGCCAGCGGGCTGCGCCACCGCCACGACCTTGAAGGTAAGCTTGAGGGCTTGTAACGCATCCACTGTGTCTCCAGACACGGTGAGGCCGCTGCTACTCCCGGGCATCTTCATGAGATTGTACGCTCGGTGAGTTGCGGCCATGAACCGGGCTAGTGCCGGGTAGCCAAATATGGCGTTGTATGGGAGGCCGATGGGGGCGATGTCGAAGTCGATTAGCTCGATGCGGAAGTTGTCGTAGGTGCCGAAGGTTACCGGAAGGCGGATCTACCCCAGGGAGCCAGTGGAGCCGCCTTCGACACCCGAGAAGGGCTTGCTGGGCTGCAGCCGCTCCGGCGGCACGTGGAGGAGGCTGAAGGCCCCCACTAAGAGCATGCTGAGGCCAGCACCGCCGTCGATGAGGGTCCTGGTGACGGCCACCTGACAGATGGTGGGGGTACATAGCATTGGGAGCACGCCCGAGCAGGCTGAGTTGGAGGGGTGATCCTCCGAGCTGAAGGCCAGATCAACTTTGGGTACCGCCCAGCCCGGAGGCGCCCCACGTGGCGCGGAAGCGACGCCGATGTGGCGGACGAATGGCTTGATGTGGCGGCCTGAAGGTGGCGCCTGCGAGCCGCCTAGGAGAGCTGCGATGACCGGGTGCGCCGGTGCAGCGTACTGGGCGAGGAAGAGGCCGCGTAGCTCCTCCCATGAGGCCACGGAAGCCATCAGCAGGTGGAGCATCCACATGCGCGGGATGCCAATGAGGGCCATGGGAAACCAGTTAGCCATGACCCTGTCATCACCCCCGGCCTCAAGGACGGCCTCCTTGTATGCCAGCAGGAAAGCTAGCGGATCAGGCGTGCCGTCGTAGCGCGGTGGCATCTCCGGCTTCAACTTGTTCGGCCACTGCACCTGTCGCAAGGCGGGGGCCAAGGCTCGGGGCCCCCTGGCCCCTGTGCTGGCGCTGACGACCGGAGCGGGCGGCGCGTTGCCCATCATGAGGGCGAACCGCGGTGTTGGCGGAGAGTGGGTCGGTGGAAGGAAAAGCTCCGGCACACCCCTACCCGGCACGCCAAATGTCGGATTTTGGGTTCCGGCAGACCCTCAAGGTTCGAACTCTGGGGTGCACGCTGAGATCACACCCCCTGCCGACCCATGTCTCGCCACCTCGCAAGGATGTAAACTACACGAAGAACAACACAGAGGACACGAGGTTTATACTGGTTCAGGCCACCATTGTGGTGTAATACCCTACTCTAGTTTCTGGTGTGTGGATTGCCTTAGGGGCTGATGATGAACCGTACAATGGAAGAACAGCCCCGCGAGGGTCTGTTCTTGGCTGGAGCCATGAACTGCTAGGGGAGTTCAGTCGCCTCTCTCTCTCTCTCTGTATCAGATGCCTCTAGTTTCCTCTGTTTGCAGGCATGGTACACGCTATCCTAGACTACTCTACACCCGAAACTGCCACACGAGCGTCCGGGCTGCGCTTGGCTCTTTGCCTCTTCGGCAAGTCGAACAATGATGGAGTGCTACTGCAGTCAAGGAGTACTATAGTATGCTTCTAGCCATCTAACACCGATTGAACTGTTGCATGTCCACCACGTGCGGGAGGGAGAGCGTGTAGTGAAAGCTTCTCCTAGTCCTGCCAGCCACCACTGTCTGATTTTGGGTTCTGGCAGACCCTCAAGGATCGAACTCTGGGGTGCACGCGGAGATCACACCCCCTGCCGACCCATGTCTCGCCGCCTCGCAAGGATCTAAACTACACGAAGAACAACACAGAGGACACGAGGTTTATACTGGTTCAGGCCACCATTGTGGTGTAATACCATACTCCAGTTTGTGGTGTGTGGATTGCCTCAGGGGCTGATGATGAACAGTACAATGGAAGAACAGCCTCGCGAGGGTCTGTTCTTGGCTGGAGCGATGAACTGCTAGGGGAGTTCAGTCGCCTCTCTCTCTCTCTCTGTATCAGATGCCTCTAGTTTCCTCTGTTTGCCGATGCGGATCCCTCTACCCTATGGGTGGCTAGTCCTATTTATAGGCAGAGGCCCTGGGCCTCTCCCCAAATATTTAGTGGGAAGGGCACCAACAATTGGCCATTTTGAAGGGGAACATCTGGTACACTTATCCTGACTAAAGTTGGTCTTCGCCTGCCAAAGACCCTAACGATGACGCTGGCTTGGGCTCCACGATGACCTCCGTTCTGCCATCCTACTGGTCTTGGCCTTGTTGCACTGAAATGGTTGCCTTTGCTTGATACTCTCGCCTGCGCTTTCCCACTTTGCACCAAATAGGAAACAAGGACTCTGCGCAGGCCGGCGCCCGCCTGGCCTTGGTCGTCATGGCTTGCATCATGAGCATCTCGCGAGGTACCCTGTCTTGATCCCTCCGCCTCCTCGCGAGCCAGCCTGACGAGGACATGCCCGAGGAAGCCTCCTATCGTCTGCCCAGCGAGGCTTGGCCCCTTGCGAGGGTCTTGAGTACGTGTTGATGAAGATGGGCCGTACTGGGCCACTCCTTGAGCCACGCGGCAGGCTGCAGGCAGGCAAGTCTGGGTACCCCTGTTCGCAGAACGCCAACAACCACGCTCATGGGTGAGGGAGGGACGCAACTTCATTGACTTAGTTCTCTTGCCTTTGTGTGTATCACAGGTGGGCCCAACGGGAGGGTGGCCCCCCTGTCATACAGCCAAAGGCAGGTGCAGTTAAGGCACCGGAGCTCAGTCCATGAGGGAGAGGATAATCAAACTTCTCGTTGTTGTACAAGTTGACGTGACACATCAAAGCACTGCACTCGATATATTTCAATAATTTGCATTTACCGATGCATTAATTACAACACATGCATGCATGTCGTGACTCTCCTTTTGATACTTGCATGTGTTGATTTAATGCACCTTCAAGTAGTATGAATATGTGACGGCAAAGCTTTGTAATGCCCCAGCCCTAAAGCGAGAGATGGTTGTGCACGAGGAGGGCGAGATCATGCAGACAGAATAGGACCCGACGATGGAGCTCTCTATGTTCTCGATGGACCTCACCTTGCTCCACTGCCCCTTGTGCCTCCGCCCCTTGAAGCCTCCGGTGTATGAGGTTCGAATACACCTCGTCCGTTCGGCTGATCGAGCAAGGTGCAGGTTTCTTGATTGATGTGTTGTTTGATTGACTTGTGCAGTGCAAGGGAGGACACCTAGCCTGCGCGGACTGTCGCGTCGAGTACCCCAAGAACCAGCGGCAGTGCCAGAACTGCCAGCACGGCGGTGGCTTCGACATGCGGAACACGGCGGTGGACACCGTCCTCTTGTTAGTGAGGGTGGAGTGCCCGCACAAAGGCTGTGGGCTCTACGTCACTTACCACAAGCTCGCCGATCACCAGAGCGTGTGTCCGCTCGCACCCTGCAAATGCCTCGTGCCCATCTACGGTTACGAAGGCCCGCCGCGCTCTCCCACCACATCAGCACCGTGCATCCCATGCCCCTGCACAGGATCCAGTACGGCAAGGTGCTCCAGCTGCAAGTGCTATTTTCGGAGCCATGGCTCTTGCTGTTCATAGAGAAGGACGGCCGCATGTTTTTCTTGGTCGGCGGCGTGCTCGACATCGGCGCGCCTATCACCGTGTCGGTTGTCTGCATTAGAGCGGGGGCGTCCCCACTGCCGCACTACGTGGCCAAGTTGTGGGCGAACCGCCCACCGGGGGAGCCCAAAGGCACGACCGACGCCGTCAAGGTGGAAATAGAGGTGACAAGCAGCAAGGATCCCGACGACGTCGCCGTGCAGGAGCTGCCTTCTTCACAGCTCCACCCAAGCTGCTGGCCGGGGCTAAGCTGGTGTTCCTCCACATTCAGATTGACAAGCTCACATCCTAAATGTTTCTACAGTGCCTTCTGTTTATCTTAGTAATATGCTAATATAGGGATTTGCTCGATCTACTTTAGCAAGAGATGGTGGGTTTTGGTGGCGACGCAACAATTACTTCGACATCAGATCAGTAATTTCAAACAGTCAAATGGATATTTTGTGTCTGTTGGATATAAAGTTCCTTTGGGTAATAAGTACTACCTTTCATCAAAATGGATAAAAGGAGATGTATCTTGACGTATTTTAGTTCTAGATACGTCCCTTTTTATCCATTTTGATGACAAGTATTTTTGGACGAAGGGAGCTTATATGCGTGTTTGTTCACGAAGTCTCTCATACTTGTGCGAGTTGACGCGACACATCAAAGTAGTATTACTACTAGTAGTCCTCCCTCCAACCCAAATTTCTCTGCACATAAGTCGAGGCGCAGATACCAAGCAGGGCCTGGTTCTGTTGGACAACTCACCCGACTGTGCACCAGGCAGACAAAGCTCGTGTCGTGTTGGTGCCGTGTGGGGCCCACACATTAACCAAAACCTCGCGCCTCCAGCTTAGCCTCCGCGTTTTAAACTTCTCAATCTCAAGGCCAAGGAGCAACGTGAAACCTATGATAGAGCCAATCGGATGGTTGAGAACACTACAATTCGTAGCTACAGATGCGTGTGTGAGAGAGGACGAGTGCGTGTGCGCACCTCTTCTCTTCCTGTATAATGTACTAAACTCAGAGTACAAGTGTATGTGGGTGGCATCAACCTAGGGAGCTAGAGATGGTGCATGCGAGAAGTCCTAAGAGATAGGTGTAATGCGTCTGGAAAAAAGACTAGTCTAGAGCTCTCCACGAGGCTATTCCTGTCGAACGCCCCAATAACCGTGAGATATGTATCCGGCGGTGCCAGTTATTGCGCGTACATAGCAGTAGAAAAAGAACTACCATGGATATGCTACAGCACGGCCGAGAACACGTGCCCATGTTACGCCATCCGAGAATAGTGCCGCACTTCGAAACAAGAACGTCAATAAATTTTGAGCTTGCGTCTCGTCACATTCCAAATTACTACTACTACCACACTATATTTAATTGCAAACCTGTTCACACTGATCACAACCTAAATGGTTTCCCACTTAGGAGCATATTAGTACTCAGTTATAAATACTACTATGCCAAGATGACTGCACATTCCTCCTCAACTCCTCGCCCACAAAAACAAACAAGTCATTCAACATGCTTCCCTTGTGTCTGCCAAGGCCAGCGTGAGTTCTAGGTCGAGAGATTACCACCAGGGAGAAGCAAGCATGGAAGCAGAAGCACGAGAGATGTCCCGCCTCACCGTGAAAGTAGCCGACATGTCCCGCCGCGCGGAAGTAGCAGCACAGAGGTCTTGCCGCACCGCCGAAGCAGCATGGAGGTCCCGCCACGCCGTTGTTGCAGCAGACTGGTCCGGCCGCACCACGGAAGTAGGAGAGATGTCCTGCCACACCGCGGTGGCCTGGAAAAATGTCTCGCGAGCAGGCGACGACTCTTACAGGCGCATGCATGTGATCGTCCATAGCCAGATGGATCAGTTCTCCGGGTGGGTGAGGTTGCAGGACGACATGAAAGCCTCATTTGAACGGGCTACCGGCATCATCCGACAACTAAGGGGAGGGCAATGAGAGGCTCCAGGCCGAGCACGACCTGCTGAGGGCGAAGATCGTCCGAAGTGCAGACCAGCAGGAGCAGACCAGTGCCTTGTTGAAGAGGATCGGTGTCATTGTCAAGAAACTTATGGACGAGAATGACATGCTCCGCATCGAGCGCCCAAGGCTGGTGGAGGAATCCATGGATGCTCTCAAGCAGCGTCTTGAGGACACAAAAGAGCTCATCGTCGCTCGCCGCGGAGACTAGTTCCCGCGGCCTGCAGCAACGCATCAAGAAAGTAGAGATGAGCGAGCCAAATCATTGTCTTCCTTCTTCTTTTGCCCTTGTGTATTTCGGGAATAGCCGCATGTGGCTCTTTTAATTATGTTCCTAATTATGTAAGACGATTATTATCCACTGTCGTAGTCCTTATATATTCATCAGTCTTGTTATAAGTAGCAGTAGATGCTATATAGGTCCGTCGGATCTTACATCAAGATCCGTGCAAAATTTTCTTTTTAGAATTTCTTTTTTCTCTCTTAAATCTCAGTCGAGTGAGACATAGCCACGCCATTAAAAAGAGGCTCAGGCGCCATTAATGGAGACCTTGGGAGAGAGGTGGACGGCAAAAGGAGGTCAAAGGGCTCTCCTCCCAATAAGCATGTGCAGGGGTCTGATCGCACGCCTCTCGTACTCAAATAGCTACCCTGCATGGCGCCTCCTAGCTAATAAAAAAAGGAGACGCGTGGTGGCACATAAATGGTAAATAGAACGCCCATGGTTTTAGCAATACTTGTGTTTCCGATTGTAACGTGACAGCACTTGTTCCAAAATGACTGTTGATTTTTAATGTGTGCATCTTCGCAAATTGGACAGCAAAATTACCACAGCATGTTGGTGCCATGTCATGGCACCAAGCCAAGTTTCATGATTTTCATGCGTGTTTTGGATTTACAGGAATTAAAACCAAGTTTCTCAATGTTTCCAGCCCAGCCACGACGCCTAGAATTTTGAATTTCATTCCCATTTCTTGCATGGGACCTAGAAATTTACCCGAGGACACACATGTGATTTTTCAACCAACTTTGGTGCACTGGAGCATGTGCTTGTATTTCAAATTTGAATTATGCACACAAAGGTGACACATTCCCTTTTAGAACCACGAGCCTTCTTGAGAGAAGCTCCGGTTTACAAGAAGCTTAGACCAAAATTTGTTCCTATTCGGCCAATTTTTTTACCACAGCATGGTAGTACCATGATGTGACACCATGCCAAGTTTCATGATTTTCAGGCTTGTTTTGGATTTACAAGAATTTTAAAACCAAGTGTCTCAATGTTCTCGGCCGAGCCATGATGCCCAGATGTTTGAATTTCATTCCCATTTCTTGCATGGGACCTAGAAATTCACCTGAGGACACACATGTGATTTTTCAACCAACTTTGGTGCACGGGAGCATGTGCTTGTAGTTCAAATTTGAATTATGCACATTAAATGACTAGAAATTCAATTAGTGTATAAAAAAGGCCAAACGAACCTGGAATAATGCCAAAATTTAACAGGGCACTCTTGTAGTTCTATGTTGTCTCTGTAAAGGAACTCAAGGGGGGCAGCGCATATCGTTTCGCACTCAAAGGTGGCACGTTCCCTCTCGAAACCACGAGCCTTCTTGAGAGAAGCTTCAGATTGCAAGAAGCTTATACCAAAACTTGTTCCAAATTGGCCCAATTTTTTACCACAACATGTTAGTGCCATGACATGACAGCATGCCAAGTTTCATGATGTTCTCGAGGCGAGTTTTGGATTTACATGAATTTAAAATCCAAGTTTCCCGATGTTCTCGGCTGAGTCACGACGCCCAGATGTTTGCATTTCATTCTCATTTCTTGCATGGGACCTAGAAAATCAACCAAGGACACACATGTGATTTTTCAAGCAACTTTGGTGCGCCGGAGCATGTGCTTGCAGTTCAAATTTGGATTTTGCACACTAAATGTCCAGAAACTCAATTAATGTATAAAAATCCCAAACGAACCAAAAATAATTCCAAAATTTAACAGGGCACTCATATAGTTCTATGTTGCCTTTGTAAAGAAAATGAAGGGGGAGGCAGCGTATATTGTTTCGCACATAAAGGTGACACATTCCCTCTCTGAACCAGGAGGCTTGTTGAGAGAATCTCCGGTTTTGCAAGAAGCTTATACCAAAACTTGTCCCAATTTAGCCAAAATTATACATATGAAAATAGGGTTTAGATTATCCAGAACATCTCGCTACCTAGACCAATGTACTATGATTTGAATTCAACATAAAATGGATACAAATATTTGAATTGGAAATCATATGGTACAGGTAGTTCATAGTGAAATATGTTTACTGCTATATGCATGTTTTTTGTTATCAATATAATATTTAAATGATTGTATAACTTGACAACAATCATATTCAAATAAGGAAAAATGATTCAAATTTAGTCCATATGGTAGACGACAATATATATGTTCATAGGGTGGAGTAAAATGTTCATATATGTTGGAATATCAAAATGTATGACTACATCAATTATAAATCGCAAGGTCACCTAACGATATATTCGAATTCAACATAATGTGCATTCAAAAACTGAAATTCAAGATCCTGGCATTTGTAATCATATAAAAATGGACATTACTCTTTCTTTTGGTGGGAATTGATTTGTTTTTTGTTGTTGTTGAGGGAAGTGCGAATCGATTTGGTACTGTACAGCGTAATCTTGTTCTCCCGATTTTTTTACATTTTTCTTGTAGGTTTTTAAATGGCATTTATAGCAATATAGTAAAAGGGGACATGAATCTCTTTTGTCTTGTATGAATTGTTATTTTTTGTACACGTTAAGTTTGTTCTACCGAACAAGCAATCTGCACCTTGTTATCCCGAAATTTTCAAGCTCGAGTATCTTTTGTCTAACCTGCTTTGAAAGTCCCGCCTCTTCAACCCGCGCCGCACCTTGTTTCCTGAAATTTCGAACGCGCGAAAACTCCCCCCACATACGAAATCGGTTCCGCAACCGAGACACATGAAATCCCCCTTCTACCCCTTAGCCAGAAATGTCGGCTCGATGTCGCGGTGTCTAAACTGGTGGGGGTACGCTGGTAACTTACCCTACATTTCGGACAAGCGCGTCCCTAAGCCATGGCTCCCCCTACCTTCCCCTTCATTCCCCCCATTCATACACCAAGGCCGCCAAAAGACGCGAAACCCCACAGTCCTCCGTCAGCCTCCTGACCGCTGCCCAGCTGGAGACTCTTCCACGATGATGTCGTCCACCACAAGAGCTCACCGTTCCTCATCCACCGCACCAGATGAGGATCCGTCATGGATATCGTCGTCTCACTGGATCAGCCGCCCCGTCCTCCACCTCCAAGGAGCCGCCCCGATGTTCGCCTCGTCTGTCACGCCACCTCCATCCCCACAGCACCGTCTTGACCTGCCCCACCGGAACCTCACCACCCTCACCAATTCCTCCAAAGAGGCCGAGGCAAACTCGGTGCCACCAAGGAGGTTCTGCACTCACCGCTGCATTTTATCTTTTATTCAATCTCACGGGGCTGCCGGTGCTCGATACTGAGCAGCCATGGCGGGTCTCCATTGACGGCGCCGTCACCGGCCACTTCATCCATGGTGTCTCTCCCCCATGTTGTTGCTTCCTCGGCGGCAACTTACACACCGGCACTAGATGCAGCTACTCCGGCTCTCGCTCGCGCTGCTGCTGCTCCGGCTCTCGCTTGCGTTGCGGCTCTGTTCTTGCTGCTGGTCGCGCTGCTGCACTACTCTTGCTTTCGTTCGTGCTGCTGCTCTGCTCTGCTATTGCTGTCAGTCACGTTGTTGCTCCGCTCTTGCTCTCGTTCATGCTGTTGCTCTACTCTTGCTCTCGCTCGCACTGCTACTGCTGCTGCACGACCTCCGGCAGCTACAGGAGTTGCTACTTTAGCACTCACTCTCGATGCTACTGCACGACTTGCTTTCTGCTAGTGTGTTCCCTGCTCGAGCGTCAGCTGATTTAGATCACTTCTTCTCTTCTACTACTGCTCGAACACCCTAAACATATATTGCAATGCTCTACTTCTAGTTCAATCAGTTTCGACAGTAAAATTCAGTTTCGACTGTAAAGTCCAGTTTCTTCAGTTAAATTCAGAGTGAACAGTACTTACAGCATCTGTCGGAGCGGCTGTGGCGCGGCTGATGCGTTTTACATCTAGCACTTTTTGGTGATGTATTTTACATAATCTATTGCAGATGATATTAGAGTCCCACTTTAGATTAACGTTGTCTGTATTATCCTGCTTCAGCCTCGCCGCCGTACACCTCATCGAAGCTGCTCCAATGACGGAACCATCCATCACAGCAGAGCAGTACCCTCGGTGTCGTTTCCAGAGGCCACAGATCTTCTTCCCCGCCTCCGACAGTCACACCAGCATCACCATCCTCCACGTGCAACCCAATGATGCTGAGGTCCACAAGGCTATGCCAAAGAGGTTGTACACTCGTCGCATCACTTTGTTACTCTGCATTCATGTCGATCCCTCAGGGATCCTTTGCTATGGAACTACTATGGTACTACTATTCGTGCATTTGGTTAGAAGGAGTGGAGCAAAGCAAAACTGGAGGCTTTTTTTTCCTTTGGTGTCTCTTTCAAAGAAAAAATATAGGAATTTTAATATTCACTTGGACGTCCTTTTCAAATTAATATGCATGAAGAATAGAACTAATTGCATTACTGGCATAATAAGATTCTTATTTATTTCATTTTCACATGGTTTGACTTTAATTTGACCATGTTTCTCCATTCTTGTGTTCTTCCAATTCATGTGAACCAAACACCCAGGTTGACAGAAATCCTATGTTTCCAAATGCTCTGTTTTGCACGTGCATTCCTATCCTATTCCTGTGTTTTTCCAGTCCCTGCATTTATAGAATCCTCCAATTCTAAGGAGCCCTTACAGATTTACTTCTTTTTCAAATAGGCGTCAAAGAAACTTTGTGTGTTATGTCCTGCTTCTGCCGTGCCGTCATCCACCCCACCTGAGGTGCACCATCGACAGAAGCGTTCACTGCAGCAGAGATTCCCCCTGCAGACTTTCTTTCGCCGCCTCAGATTATCTTCCCCGTTGCCGGCAGCCATGCCAACTGCATTACCATCATCGACTGAGCAGATGAACCTGAGGACTACACAGTTCCGGAAGATAGGTCACAGTCTTTTGTGTTTGCTTACGTTATACATAAATTATTATTACCTGCTACTTTATCATTCAAACTTGAGTTTTAAAATGCCCGTGGGTCTCATATCGAGGTAGCAACAAATAGTATTTGTCTACTATCTGGTTCATTTGGGGTCTTCTATGTGGTTCATGTTGGGTGGGCAACAAACAGTAGATGATCCATTGTCTATCTTTTTAAACTAAAGCTATAATCTACCTGCTATCATTAGTTTTGGATCTATCCACTCGTTTGCTATCATCATCCTTGATTTCTGCATGCACCCCTTAGGTCTTACAAAATCTAACTATTTTTTTATTATGCATGTCAGTTATTGTACACAATCGTACCGAACATGTAGAGAAAAAGAGAAGACCGTTGCGTGGGAATAAAATGTCATGTAGATGCTGCTCCATGGTGGGCAAAGTGCCACCCTCCCGCCATTCCAGATTGTATTCCAGAGGAAGATAACTGTTTAGATGGGGATTCAGAGGGAGCTGACCACTCCTATTTACCACCTGAGGTGTTTGCTCTAACCTGGCATGCTGATGTTGGTCATATCATGCATATGGCGCCTCGCATTGCTTACATTATACATCTTATATGTCATCAGCTTAGTTTAGATTTGCTTTATGTGAATGCCACCTGTTTGGTTTCCATATCATACTCCCACAGTTCCTAAATATTTGTCTTTTTATAGATTTCAACAAGTGACTACATACAGAGCAAAATGAGTGAATCTACACTCTAAAATATGTCTATATACATCTGTATGTGGTAGTCCATTTGAAATCTCTAAAAAGACAAATATTTAGGAATGGAGGGAGTATATGGGAATTATGCAATGCCATATTCTTTAGCCAGGCCTCATATACGTGAATCATGCAATGCCATCCTGTTTAGCCAGTCATCGTATATGTGAATTGTATCGTGCCATATTTTTTTTCATAATGTATTCCATTTGTCAACAATGTTTATACATTCATCTACTCTTCCTTTGCATCAGCCATTTGAGTCGGTCATGGGAAAATCTAGAGTGAAAAGAAGGTCTTCTGAGCGTCAGTGCTACCTGTCAATGCAGATTTCTTGCTGGTTACAGATAGCTCCTCGGAGGAGCATTCAAAGACAGATGACCAGTCGTATCCCCCCCCCCCGAGGTGCATGCTCTAACTTGGCAGGGTTATATTGCTCATATCATGCATATGGTGTCTTGCATTGCCATGCCATCTGCTTAGATTAGACATGCTTTGTGTGAATGCCTCGTGTTTGCTTTCTATATCAGATATGTGAATTATGCAATGCCATATTTTCAGCCAGTTATCATATATGTGAATTATGCACCGCCATGTAGCCAGGCATCATATATGTGAATTATCTCATGCCATCTTTTTTTCATTACATATTCCATTTGTCGACAATCTGTGTATATTGAACTACTCTTCATGTGTACCATCCATTTGAGCCGGTTATGGAAAAATCTGGAGTGAAAACAAGGTCTTCAGAGCAGGCAATTGTACCTGTTAAAGCATATATCTCGATGGTTACAAGGAGCTCCTCAGAGGAGGATTCAGAGACATATGACTAGTCCTATATCCCACCTGAGGTGTATGCTCTAAGTTGCAATGTTTATATTTCTCATATCATGCATATGGTGTCTTGCATTGCTTAGTTTAGACATCATATGCACAATATTGAATTCCATCTGCTTAGTTTAGAGATCATACATGTGAGTGCCAGCTGCTTAGTATATGAATCAATTATGTCAATTATATCATGGCATCCTGTATAGTTAGACAACATGTATGTGAATTATTTCATCCCAACCTATTTTAGAAAGACATCATATAGTTTTGTCATGTCATCCTGTTTAGATACTCATCATATGTTGAACTATGCCCTTATATCCTGTTAAGTTATCCATCATATATCTGAAACTGTGTCATGCTATCATGTTTAGTTAGGCATCATATATGTGAAATTGTGTCATGGTGTCCTATTTGGTTAGACAACATATATGTGAATTATGACATCTATCTATCATACAATGTTTGTATGTTTTCTTTTCTTGTTTATCAGCCATTTGAATTGGAGGGGGTGATGGCAGTATCTAAGGGAGAAAAACCCGTTCTTCACAAAAGACATTGTTACCCGTCGATGTAGATAGAACCATGGTTGTACTGGCCCACAAACTATCCCCATCACACATAATCAAGACTCTTCCAGATTGCACACTTACAACATTGGGCAGAGAACCAGCTACAACCCATATAAACGCAACCCCAGAGGATACTAACCCACTTCTAGTTGACAAAGCACCATGTCCACCACAGAGTACCCCCACACGAGCAGTTTGTGAAGCAAATGCAGTGCCCAAAGCATGAAGACCACCACAGCTAACCCAAACTCCACGTTTAAAGCATAAGAGCAACTGTTCTCAGGTCAGATTCCGTAGCTATGGTCCATACTCCTTTGTTGTTGCATCACTGTATTTACTCATACCAACTCCTTTCGAATTTGAAGGATCCAATTGAAAATTTAATGGTGCAACAGGTATGTTTTAAACCTATTTCTTTAACTAGATTGCGGCTCTAACTTCTTTATCTATGTTGATTTCAGTTTCAGTTGTATAAACAGTTATGTTCTCATGTGATGCACATTACAAGTGTTGCCAATGTTGTGTAGTTTCTCACACTTATACTCTGTCTATGCTGCTGTGTCTTAAAAATATATGAGTTGAACTGTGTCTCTATCTTGATTAGGCAACATAAACTAGAATGATATGGATAATACAATGACCATAGTACATAGATATATGTTTGTTTTATGTTGTTATCCTGTGCACCTTACTACCAAACTGGTTTACCAAAATGAGTTTCGTATACTACATGCTAAACTTGTGATGTGTCTGCTTGTTTCTCTTGTAGTACGTGAACAGAATATTGGAGAAGAGCACCCCACTATGCAATGTAGAGAAAGTAATGCGGATAAGGTTCAAGATAGTGAGACAACCCTGTTGGTCTCCAAGAAAGGTGATAAAAACGATCTTGTAGACAGTGAGAGAATCCCACAGTCCTGCGTTGATGTAGTGTTCGAGTTACTGGCCAGTACCGTTGGCACAAGCTCTTCGAACTCGCTGCCTGAATCACTTCGGCTTCTTCAGTCTCAGCTACAAGCTGAAAGGCATCAGTCAGCTATGCTGCGGCAAGAAGCCGAAGGACCGAGGAAGTCCCTGCAGAATTCAGATGCATACTTTCTTGTGGAATAGCAAGAGCTGGATGATTTAAGCGCCAAACAAGAGAAAGTTAATAAGCTTGCTAAGCATCTTGCCAGCATTATGGGTTACCCAGGATATTGTTTCTTGAGTACTTCTGAAGTCGTTTTAGTTCTGGACTTGTTTTGCTGCGGCGTTTATATGCTGCTTTGTTCCCTATATTTGCACTGGTGGCGAACTTTGATGCCTAGTGGATGTAATATGTGTAATAGCTGTGATAGCCTAGCGTAAGTTGCTTGCTTATTTATTTCCTTGTTGTCTTGTTTATTTGTTTGCTTGTAGTGAGTGCGGTTCTTTTTCCATGGTTTGCTAGTGGCCGCAATAACCTATTTTTTGAAACTAGGCCACCATAACCATGGGCTACATATTTACTGTAGTGACACTGGGCCTCCTATGGGCCGTAGAAACAATGGGCCTTCTACGGGCCATAGAAACAATGGGCCTTCTATGGGCCTTAGACACAATGGGCCATCTATGGGCCGTATCATCAATGGGCCTTATACGGTCCGTATGATTGATTGGCCAAACATGGGCCAATAACAGACCGCATTATGGCCGTAAATGGGCTAGAGTTGGAATCATCCGTTCATGGGCCGACCATAACGAGCCGTCATTAATATGCCGTATTTGATGACGCTATGAAAATGACCCAACGTATTAACGGGCCACAAACGGGCCGACTATAACCATGGGCTGAATTTGGCCCACAAGCAGAAAATGACAGTAACGGGCTGTAAGTAACCGAATGCTGGAAATGAGCCCAAGAATAAATGGGCCCTGAGAAGGCCGAAAGATAACATGGGCTAGAAACAGCCCAATGGAATAATGTGCCGTTAATGGGTATAAAGTGATACATTGTTCATTACGGGCCAGTTTCACCACGGGCCGTTAATGGGCCAAGAGTTACAAAGGGCCTCATATGGGCCGAAAGACGTCATGGGTCGAAAGTTAAAATGGGCTGGAATCATATTGGACGGCCCAGATGACGCTACTGGTCCTAATTCAGATAGGTCGTAATGGGCCCTGGGTTAGCGGGCTGTAAATGGGCTATATGCGAACATGCCATTAACATGCTTTCCATGGGCTGGCCCGCAACCTTTTGACCAAGTCAAATGGACCGGCCTTTTCACAGGAATGGGCCTCTGTTGGGCCATGCCACGTGTCAACGTATCATAGGCTCCTTCGGTCCAATGACTGGATGACATCTGTCCCAACGGTGAGCCGACACGTGTTTTCTCCAGCCAATGATGATTTTACACGTGGAAAATCCCCATTGGTCCGGGCTGTTAACGGGTTATCGGATCCAAAACCGGACCCGATAGCTTAACGGCGTTGCGTTAAGGTGGATGCCACGTGTCGGTCACCCTTGACGAAAGCACTTCTATGACGGGCGATTTATCGTCATGGAAGTGGACACTTCCGTGATGATAATTTTGGTACTGTCATGGAACACTTCTACGACATCATAGGTATGACTATCTTGATTCTGTCATAAAATCATCATGGATGTACATGCATGACAGAAAACGTGACCTACTGTGACAAACATGTATCATCACGGAAGTGTATTTTTTTGTAGTGTTTATCAGAGATTAAAATAAAATAACAGTACAGACGCTCCACCATGCAGTTCCTAGTACCTGTATACTAGTAGTAGTACTACGCGTACTACTAAACCTTGCGCTTGGATCTTTGCCTCTTCGTGAAGTCGAACAATGATGTTACTATAGTGTATGCCTCTGGCAATCTGACACCAAATGAACTGTTGCACGTCCATCGCCTGGGCGACGGTAGGTTGCATTAGTCAAAAGCTTCTCGTTGTCCTACGAGCCACCAGGCTTAAGGTAGATGAAGAGGGTGTAAGCGAGCTTCACCTTGTCCTGCAGGCTTCTCCTCGTTCTGCGAGTGACGGGACACACCAAAAAGTAGTGCTAGTCCATACTCCCTCCTTTCCAGTAAATATGGCTTAATCTTGTTTGCAGGTAAATGAGAGAGCTTTATTCATATATAAGCATTCTTAGGACGATCAGCCAAGAGACTGGTCACTAGGAAGCGAGGTATCCCAAAAAAATAGAAGGAAGTGAGGTGTTTCATGAAGCCAACTCTTGGTCACATTCAAAGTGCAGCAAGCACTATTCGCACAAAGATGCGCTGCAAGGTTTGCTGCCCTGTTAACATGCTGAATAACAAAAAAACAGAAAATATTACCAAGCGCTCCTATTTCTAACAAGATATAGGAACCAGAATTAAGAGAGAATTGTGGCGAGTGTTCCATGCAATCAATTTCCATTATCACATGCGAGAACCCTCGAAGAGAACCAAATGTGTTAAAGATTGCTTTATCACAGATTAGAATAAAATAAGACTGCAGACGCTCCACCATCCGGTTCCTAGTAGTACATACCTATATAGTAGTAGTACTAGTTGTAAACTTTGTGCTTGGATGTTCACCTTTTCGAGAAGTCAAACAATAATGGCACTAGTGCGGTGTATGCTTCTGGCAATTTGACACCGATTTAACTGTTGAACGTCAACCGCCTGAGCGAGGGAGATCTTGCATTAGTCAAAAGTTTCTCCTTGTCCTGTGAGCCAATGTGCGCAAGCTCCTCCCGTCCTGCAAGCTTCTCCTCCTTCGGCAAGTAGACGGGACACAGCAAAGTAATGCTAGTCCATACTGCCTCCTTTCCGGTTAATATGGATTAATTTGAAATGAGATAAATACATAGTCTGTAATTGTATATTTGTAAAAATACAGTCAGTGGACATCATAATATGCTCATTGCACTCAATATATACATTTTACGGTGTTTATACGGTCACTAGCTCACCCTGGCTGAGTATGTGTGTGCATGCACGTGTAGGTTGAGCACTTGACTGTGATCCTATGTGTTCCACCGTGTGCTCGGAGATGCATGCATTAGGGCGTCGCGCGTGTGTTTTGCGTCCATGTGTACGTGTGACTGTTGCATGCATCCACGAGGTTGTAGTCCCTCACATTCACATGTTCATAAGTCAGTGCTTTGTCAAAAAGTTGCATGCAAGGTTTAATCATTCCTTGTTCATGCACGCATTCCCGATATTAATACGTTGATAAAGACAATTTCTTGAGGAAAACGAGCCCATGAATTGATTACTGATAACCCACAAGTGTAGGGGATCGCAACAATTTTCGATAAGTAAGAGTGTCAAACCGAACGAGGAGCTAAAGGTAGAATAAATATTCCCTCAAGTTCTATCGACCACCGATACAACTCTACGCATGCTTGACGTTCGCTTACCTAGAACAAGTATGAAACTAGAAGTACTTTGTAGGTGTTCTTGGATAGACTTGCAAGATAGTAAAGAACACGTAAATAAAAGGTAGGGGCTGTTTAGATAAAGAAGCAACTAAGTTAGTTTTAGTAGAGAGCTTTTTGTCACGAGAAAGTTATTTGTCCCTAGGCAATCGATAACTAGACCGGTAATCACTATTGCAATTTTATTTGAGGGAGAGGCATAAGCTAACATACTTTCTCTTCTGGGATCATATGCACTTATGATTGGAACTCTAGCAAGCATCCGGAACTACTAAAGATCATTAAGGTAAAACCCAACCATAGCATTAAAGCATCAAGTCCCCTTTATCCCATACGCAAACAACCTACTTACTCGGGTCTGTGCTTCTGTTCACTCACGCCCACCATAAGCAAATCATGAACATATTGCAAACCCTGCAGCAGGGATCCCTCATGCTTGCGCGACATGGAGAGCACCATAGGACAGCACCAATAATAAAACATGCTACTCAAACCAATCATAGCAATTCATCAATCACCGATAGGACAACGAAAATCTACTCACACATCATAGGATGGCAACACATCATTGGATAATAATATGAAGCATAAAGCACCATGTTCTAGTAGAGGGTACAGCGGGTTGCGGGAGAGTGGACCACTGAATATAGATGGGGGAAGGTGATGGAGATGTTGGTGAAGATGATGGAGGTGTTGGTGAAGATCGCAGTGATGATGATGGCCCCCGGCAGCGTTCCGGCGCCACCGGAAGCAAGGGGGAGGGGGCCCCCTTCTTCTTCTTCTTCTTCCTTGACCTTATCCCTAGATGGGAGAAGGGTTTCCCCTATGGTACTTGGCTCCCATGGTGTGGGAGGGGCGAGAGCCCCTTTGAGATTGGATCTATCTCTCTGTTTCTCTCTGTTTCTGCGTTCTGAATTCTGCCCTAGCACCGTTTCTTTTATATCAGGAGATCCGTAACTCCGATTGGGGTGAATCTTTCGCCCAGATTTTTCTCATAAAATTAGCTTTCTTGCGGCAAAAGAAGAGCGACAACTGCCTTACTGGTGTCCCAGAAGAGTGCCAGGCGTGCCCAGGGTGAGTGCACGCCCCCCTACCTCCTGGCCACCTCGGACACCGTTTCGTGTTGATTCTCCCACCGGAAAATCCCAAATATTCCAAAATAATTCTCCGTCCGTTTTTATCCCGTTTGGATTCCATTTGATATTGGGTTTCTGCGAAACATAAAACATGCAACAAACAGGAACTGGCACTGGGCACTGGATCAATATGTTAGTCCCAAAAAATAGTATAAAAAGTTGCGAAAAGTATATGAAAGTTGAATAATATTGGCATGGAACAATCAAAAATTATAGATACGATAGAGACGTATCAGCATCCCCAAGCTTAATTCCTGCTCGTTCTCGAGTAGGTAAATGATAAAAAAGATAATTTTTGATGTGGAATGCTACCTAGCATAATCTTGATCATGTATCTAATCATGGCATGAATATTAAGACACGAGTGATTCAAAGCAATTGTCTATCATTTGACATAAGAACAATAATACTTAGGGCATCCCAACAAACAATCATGTCTTTCAAAATATCAATGCTTCCATAACGTTATCCCTACAAAATCATATAGTCTTGTATGCTCCCTTTTCTTAACACAAGGTACCCCTCATGCCTATCCCGGTGTCAGCCAAGCAATTGTTTCATACTTTAGTGTTCTCAAACTTTTTCAACTTTCATGCAATACATGAGCGTGACCCATGGATATAGCACTATGGGTGGAATAGAATATGATGATGGAGGTTATGTGGAGAAGACAAAAAGGGAGAAAGTCTCACATCGACGCGACTAATCAACAGGCTATGGAGATGCCCATCAATTGATGTTAATGCGAGGAGTAGGGATTGCCATACAACGGATGCACTAGAGATATAAGTGTATGAAAGCTCAAACTGAAACTAAGTGGGTGTGCATCCAACTTGCTTGCTCATGAAGACCTAGGGCATTTGAGGAAGCCCATCGTTGGAATATATAAGCCAAGTTCTATAATGAAAAATTCCCACTAGTATATGAAAGTGAAACATAAGAGACTCTCTATATGAAGAACATGGTGCTACTTTCAAGCACAAGTGTGGTAAAAGGATAGTAACATTGCCCCATTTCTTTTTTTCCTTTTTTTGGGTGGGCTTGTTTGGCCCGCTTTTTTATTTAGGCTTCTTTGGCCTTTCCTTTTTTTTCTTTTTTTTTCTTTTTTTCTTTTTTTCATGGGGCAATGCTCTATAATGATGATCATCACACTTTTATTTACTTACAACTCAATATTACAACTCGATACTAGAACAAAGATATGACTCTATATGAATGCTTCCGGTGGTGTACCGGGATGTGGAGTGATCTACCGTAGCAATGACATCAAAAAATTGACAAGCCATGAAAACATCATGCTAGCTATCTTACGATCATGCAAAAGAATATGACAATGAATGCTCAAGTCATGTATATGATGATGATGGAAGTTGCATGGCCATATATCTCGGATGGCTATGGAAATGCCATGATAGGTAGGTATGGTGGCTGTTTTGAGAAAGATATAAGGAGGCTTATGTGTGATAGAGCATATTGTATCACGGGGTTTGGATGCACCGGCGAAGTTTGCACCAACTCTCGAGAAGAGAAAGGGCAATGCACGGTACCGAAGAGGCTAGCAATGATGGAAAGGTAAAAGTGCGTATAATCCATGGACTCAACATTAGTCATAAAGAACTCACGTACTTATTGCAAAAATTTAAAAGCCCTTGAAACAAAGTACTACACGCATACTCCTAGGGGGGAGGTTGGTAGGAGTTAACCATTGCGCGCGCCCGACCTTCACGCAAAGATAAACAATCAAAATACAATGTGCGCCAATTTGATTACATAGTTAATAGACCATACGTGCATGCTTCGGGAATCACAAACCTTAACACCAACATCCTTACTAAACACAACCATCTACTAGTACCTCCCACATATTATCATCACTATATCGCAAAACTATTGCAAGGAATCAAACTTATCATATTCAGTGATCCACAAGTTTATGTAGGATTTTATGACTAACCATGTGATTGACCAATTCCTGTCATCTCTCTAAATTGATATAAGTGAAGCAAGAGAGTTTAATTATTTCTACAAAAGATATGCCCACGCTCTAACAAATATAAGTGAAGCAAAAGAGCATTCTACAAATGGCGGTTTTCTATGTGAAGAGAAACAGGCAATCCAAACTTCAAATGATATAAGTGAAGCACATGAAGCATTCTATAAAGCCATACTCAAAAGATTTAAGTGAACTGCAATGAGCATTCTATAAATCAACCAACGATATCTCATACCAGCATGGTGCATAAAAGAAAAGTCAAAACTAAATGCAAAGGACGCTCCAAGACTTGCACATATCGCATGAACGAAACGAATACGAAAACATACCGATACTTGTTGAAGAAAGAGGGGATGCCTTCCGGGGCATCCCCAAGGTTAGATGCTTGAGTCTCCTTGAATATTTACTTGGGGTGCCTCGGGAATCCCCAAGCTTGAGCTCTTGCCTCTCTTCCTTTTCCTCATATCGAGACCTCCTCGATTAGACACTTCATCCACACAAAACTTCAACAAAAAACTCGGTAAGATCCGTTAGTATAATAAAGCAAATCACTACTCTAAGTACTGTAGAAAACCAATTCATATTTTGTTTTTGCATTGTGTCTACTGTAATATAACTTTTTCATGGCTTAATCCACTAATATAAATTGATAGTTTCATCAAAACAAGCAAATTATGCATCAAAAAACAAAATCTGTCAAAAACAGAACAGTCTGTAGCAATCTGAACATCCACCATACATCTCTTACCCCAAACATTCTACAAAAATTAGGAAAAATAAAGAAGTTTAGTAGAATGACAGTGCAAAAAGAATCAGAACCATTTGACGTTCCAGTTGAAAATTTAAAATCATGCACTACAGCCAAAGTTTCTGTCCTGCACCGTACAAACCAACAAGCATTGTAAACATCCTAAAGGCAAACCTTGGCACATTATTTTTATAATACAATGGAATTACAAGGGGATAATTATTTTTGATGAAAAGTTTCTGTAATCAAGATCCACAAAGTTTCCGTGAGCATGAACAAAGTTCAAGGAGCTCTCCCACTTCAACAATGCTTGTCTCTCTCACTTTCACTTTCCTTTTTGAAAAGTTTTAGGTTCCCCTCTTTATTTATTTTTTTGTTTTTAAACTATATAAAAGCACTCAACAAAAATAAATGACTCTCTAAAACTTCCGGGTTGTCTCCCTGGCAGCGCTTTCTTTAAAGCCATTAAGCTAGGCATATAGTGCTCAAGTAATGGATCCACCCGGATCCCAAGGTATATCAAAGCCAATTTTAATTAACAATGATTTGTAATTTAGTAGTGAGCACAAGGTAACATATATCATGCAACAACAAAGTCTAACTCTCTTCCTATGCATCGGCATGTCATAAAAGAACAATTCATGCACACCAAGTAAAGGCCAATGCATAGTATAAGTAGTTTCTTGCAATTCTATCGTGTTGGAAACATAGTTCCTCTCTCATAATAATTGCAAGTAGGAGCAGCAAGCACATGCATATTATATCTATTAAAATCATCATGTAAAGTAGTAAAACGCAACCCATCAATATAATCCTTAATAAACACAAGCTTCTCCGATATAGTGTAGTTTGGAGAATTCAAAAAGATAATAGGACTATCATGCGTGGGTGCAATAGAAACAATTTCATGTTTAACATAAGGAACTATAGCAAGTTCATATCCATAAGCATAATTCATATTGGCATCTTGGCCACAAGCATAGCAAGCATCATCAAAAAGGCATATTTCAAGAGAATCAACGGGATCATAGCAATCATCATAGCCATCATCCTTCGGTAAGCATGAAGGGGAATTAAACAATGTATGAGTTGAAAAGTTACTCTCATTAGAAGGTGGGCACGGGTGATCAATCCGCTCTTCCTCCTTTTGTTCTTCGCTCTCCTCATCATCTTTTTCATCCAATGAGCTCACAGTTTCATCAATTTCTTCTTCCATAGCTTCCTGCAAAATATTAGCCTCTTCTTGGACAGCGGAGAATTTCTCAATATATAGTTTAACATAGGCATTAGAAGCATAATTATCATAACAATATTCAAGTATGGCAAAAATTTCAGATTTATAGAGAGTAGCATCATACTTTTCAATCAAAGAAGCAATTTTATAAGCACCCTTAAAAGCAACAAATTCGTTAATTTGTTGAACATCATAGTAATCATATATATACACCATTAGCATAAGAATCTAAGGTTTTATTATCATTGAATTTGCATGAAAAGGGAAGGTGTGGAGCCTTCATCCTAGAGCAACAAGTATAATCATAACTCAAGCATAGTTGACGAGCATACCAACATAACATGGAAATTTGGTCCCATAACAGTTTCCCTTTTTGTGTCAAGCGATAATCCCTCAAGTATTCACGTTGATCCAATGTGTCTCCCGTAACAAAGTTGAGTGGGGTTTTCTCAGGATTATCAAAGTAGTACATAATTTCTGTCACATAACGAGCATCAAGGGTTTTAGGAGGTTCCCCATCTCCATGAGAAGCAAGTACACCTATTTTTTTGGTATTTTGTGTTCCATCTCCATAACTAAAGATAGAGAACAACTAAGAACAGCAAATAAAAATTACTTAGTGATAAAGCCAACAAGCACACACGAGAATATTCACCACACGCTATGACTCCCCGGCAACGGCGCTAGAAAAAGGTCTTGATAACCCACAAGTGTAGGGGATCGCAATAGCTTTCGATAAGTAAGAGTGTCGAACCCAATGATGAGCTAAAGGTAGAATAAATATTCCCTCAAGTTCTATCGACCACCGATACAACTCTATGCACGCTTGACGTTCGCTTTACCTAGAACAAGTATGAAACTAGAAGTACTTTGTAGGTGTTGTTGGATAGACTTGCAAGATAATAAAGAACACCTAAATAAAAAGTAGGGGTTGTTTAGATAAAGAAGCAACTAAGTTAGTTTTAGTAGAGAGCTTTTTGTCACGAGAAAGTTATTTGTCCCTAGGCAATCGATAACTAGACCGGTAATCACTATTGCAATTTTATTTGAGGGAGAGGCATAAGCGAACATACTTTCTCTTCTTGGATCATATGCACTTATGATTGGAACTGTAGCAAGCATCCTTAACTACTAAAGATCATTAAGGTAAAACCCAACCATAGCATTAAAGCACCAAGTCCCCTTTATCCCATACGCAAAGAACCTACTTACTCGGGTATGTGCTTCTGTTCACTCACGCCACCCACCATAAGCAAATCATGAACATATTGCAAACCCTATAGCGGGGATCCCTCACTCTTGCGTGAAACGGAGAGCACCATAGGACAGCACCTATAATAAAACATGCAACTCAAACCAATCATAGCAGTTCATCAATCACCGATAGGACAACGAAAATCTACTCAGACATCACAGGATGGCAACACATCATTGGATAATAATATGAAGCATAAAGCACCATGTTCAAGTAGAGGGTACAACGGGTTGCGGGAGAGTGGACCGTTGAATATAGATGGGGGAAGGTGATGGAGATGTTGGTGAAGATGATGGAGGTGTTGGTGAAGATCGTGATGATGATGATGGCCCCCGGCAGCGTTCCGGCGCCACCGGAAGGAAGGGGGAGAGGGGGCCCCCTTCTTCTTCTTCTTCCTTGACCTTCTACCTAGATGGGAGAAGGGTTTTCCCTCTGGTCCTTGGCTCCCATGGGAGAGAGCCCCTCCGAGACTGGATCTATCTCTCTGTTTCTCTCTATTTCTGCGTTCTGGAAGTCTGCCCTGGCACCGTTTCTTTTATATCTGGAGATCCGTAACTCCGATTGGGGTGAATCTTTCGCCCAGATTTTTCTCATAAAATTAGCTTTCTTGTGGCAAAAGAAGAGTGTCAACCGCCTTACGGGTGGCCCAAGAGAGTGCCAGGCGTGCCTAGGGGGAGGGCGCCCCCCCCCTATCTCCTGGCCACCTCGGACACCGTTTCGTGTTGATTCTTCCTCCGGAAAATCCCAAATATTCCAAAATAATTCTCTGTCCGTTTTTATCTCGTTTGGATTTCGTTTGATATTGGCTTTCTGTGAAACATAAAACGTGCAACAAACAGGAACTGGCACTGGGCACTGGATCAATATGTTAGTCCCAAAAAATAGTATAAAAAGTTGCCAAAAGTATATGAAAGTTGAATAATATTGGCATGGAACAATCAAAAATTATAGATACGATGGAGACGTATCAAGTACAAAGGGGACCAATAAACCAGGACGGAGGGAGTACTAGTAGTGATCCGGAAGGAGGGAGTAGGTACTAGTAGTACTACGTAACAACGTGCAGTAACAAAATTCCTCTATGCGCATCCTGTCTACGTGTCATGCAAGAAAATAGAGATAAGTACAAGTGAGACTCAGGAACGGTCATGCACGTAGGGGGAGTACGTGTAGGGTCCACTCATGAGCAGTCAGATCACACAGTAAGTTAGTCGGAAGAAGCAACCATCATTTCACTCTTCAATCACACATACGCAATATAAAATGGTTGATATGGAGAGAAAAAGGAAACCACTCCACTATATATACACTAGCAGGAGCATAAGCTACAAGCCTGCTTACTCGAAGTGGTCTCTTCACAAGCATAGAACAACGGTGGCCACACCGCCGGTCACAGATCCGACCTGATCCGGCCGCTGGGGAAGGGGACGATGTTCCGCGTAGACATGGTTGACAGTGGCGAGGGAGAAAACCCACTCTTGTTGCGTCCCAATTGGGGGTCCCCGCGGTATGGGCTGATGCCACCTCCCAACCTCCCTTCTAGCTACACCCCAACATCCCAGGTACAACTTCCTTTTGGAGCTGGCTTGCTCCACTCCCGCAGCTCCCCACATAGCTCCATATCCATGTGGATCTTTCTCTACTTCTACCGGCTTCTATTTGTGGTGTGTTTATGTCTCATGAACTAGTGCCAGTACTATTATTCTAATCACACTTCTTCAATATCTTTGCTAATAGGGATGCTCAGCTAGATTTTAGTGGAACTGCACAAAAGCATCGTATGATCCGAGGGTGCCAGTCGTATTTCCTTCGAGAAGTTCTACCTAGCCAGGAAATTAAATCATGTTTAGTGTTTATGGTTTACGTCGTAGTGACCCCATTAGTAGTTTTTTTTGTACACACTCTTACAACTTTTGTCTTTTGTTGTGAATTAAGTATTGGCTATGATCTATGAATCATTGAGATGCATCAGCATGCGTGTTAGTTTTCCTTTGTATTTGGTGGAATGTTGTAACGGGGCAACCTTGGAGTAGGAATGAAAATGGAGCGGAAAGTTTCTGTTTTTCTGAAGAAAAAATGGAAACACAGAGAAACCAACGTTTTGTTTCGTTGGATCACACCATCAAGCAAAACGAATGCCTAAATCATGTCTGTTGTGTTCGTGTCTCACACTCTTCCACAGCTCCACCCCACAAGGTCGCTCAGCATGCCACTCACCACAAACCGACTATAAGATAACTTTCCGGCCTGCTTGTCGCTGGATCGTGCCATGGAGTACTATAACTACGAAAGAGATTGACAAGGAGGGGGAGGACAGCTACGTGTAGCACGGACTCCCAAGAACTTTTTACGTGCATGTTATGGCCGGCCGTGGCGACCTTTGAACATGGAGCAGTTGCATGCACCGGGAAGCGGCACAAGATGCGCTCTCTCGGCCGACGCGCTGCTTCAATGCCAGTGCCAGTGAGAGGTCACGTCTGCCTCTAGCCGGGCATGAATGTGACACTGACCGTTTCAGGCAGGAAGCAAGCGCGGGTGATGAAGAGGGTTCGGGTTGGTCAGGAGTGGGCGTGGTAGCCGTCCGTATGCCCGCAAACAAGAGATGTTGTACGTAAATATTGCTGCGTGTATAATTAATATTGTAAATAATGTGCCAGTTGGACAAATATTATTGGAGATAGAGATGGAGATGGAGATGGAATTTTACGTAAACACGGATATGCATGTCTATGTCTATGTGTGTGTGCGCGATGACTCTACGACTACCTGTACACACCATCGATGTCTTGTTCTCCCTACACACACAAACTTAGTACCACCTCATTTTGTTCCTAGGATAGCAATATCATAGGAGTAGGAAACAATATGAAGTGAGATAAATGGAGTACGACGTACAAGAAGAAATGTACACGCACTCACTCTGCCTCCGAGATACCCGCGAGTACACGATGGAGCGCATTTGTACACGAAGAGGCAGCTTACGTACGTAATAATTTTACCCTTTAGTTTGATCATTAATAATGGAGGGTCGGGGACCGCAAGTGAGCGATACAAACTATGACCTAGAAGCTGGGGCGTGTTTTTGATCGAGTTTTCTTTCTTGGTACGTTAAAAAAAGTTTTGTCGGCCAGTTTTCGTTTCTTTTTTGGGTAACACGCGTATTCTGTTTAAAACCACTACTATGGAGATTTTTTTACTCCATTGTATATATAGCCTCTTGTTTGATAGGGTTTCTCGTGTATCTCTCTCACCCTCTCCATATCTAAACAAGATGACAATGTCCACTCTATCTCTCTCCTCATCGGTGGTCACAGATCCGGCCGAATCCCGTCCGGCGCGGGAGGTGAGGAGATGCAGTGTTGATGTTGTCGCCGTCGGCGATGGAGGAAGCCGACGCGTACCGTCCTCTCTGAGACGGTGCTGGCACGGACAAAGGTCCTCCGTGCTCTTGTTCGTTGTCGTCATGTGGGCAGATCCCACCCACCCGCCTAAGCGACATCTCGCCCACCTGAGGTATAACTTCTTTTGGATTTCATGCTTCATTGTACTGTTTCAGCTCCCCAGGTCGCTTCATGCGGCTTTTCTTCTATGTCATTACTCCCCACCTCCCCATGTACAGTATCTAGGGTTCATCGGCTGGTCCAACATCACCTATTTTTTTTACTATTATAGAGGAAAGGCCACTCGAAAAGTTGTCTTGGTTTATGCCTCGGTGGAGTATACATGTTTTTTCGACAAAAAGTACATGGTGGTTGTGCGGTCATTGTTCATATGCTCCTCCTACTGCTGCTAATCTAATACTATCATTGGTTAAATGAAGCAATGCCCATGGTAAAGTGACGTCCCTTTCAAGTAATGCCGATGTCAATCCAGAGGCATCGATAAATGCTTCTGTCTTGCTTTTTTTCTCGGGTATCCTGGTTTAGTTCCCATCAAGATAATCATGATGCTTCTGTTTGTTGGTGTACTTTTCATTAATTCTTATTGAGAAATCAGATGTCGCTGTTGATTTTGTACCACTTCCAAAACAAAGTAACAACACTATATCCCTTTTTTTATATTTTTGCAAACAGCGATGTGTATCTCCATACCCGGGCATGTCTTCCTCAATTTTAGTGGAACTGCACAAAATTGGACGGCCATTGTTGTTCCGCCTCACTGTCCTCTGGCACGTGGTTCTTCCTTCCTCGAGCTTGATTACCGAGAAGAAACAGACCACAGTGAGGATTTGTCGAACTTCATTGGTGCCTCACCCAAACTTGATGCCAAATAGATGCTGCATCACCATGATGACCTATCAATGCTCATGGTTGCATCTCATGGTTGCATCGGCTGGTGAAGTTGATGGATTTTCGATGAAAAACAAGCTATCTTCCATCAGTGCTCTTTGCTTGTTACCCACTAAGATGATATCCTTCATCAATTCACCTTCGTTGCATTGGAGACGCAGTCGTCTTTCACGTTGGTGCAATTTTATCACACGAGTGGCTATGAACCAAATGTTTCCTTGAAGAAGCATCGACGTTGGTACTAAGAGCATAAGTTTTGTATTGATTTCTAAGCCTTCTCACAACTTTGTCTTCAGCTCCCCTGTAATTTTATTTGTCTGGCTATTAACTAAATATGTGATCAGGATTAAAAATATGGTGTGGACTAAAATCCTAGATGGATGTAGTAGCCCTCTGTTTTTTATTTACTCTGCATATTAGATTGGACTGAAGTCAAACTTCATGAAGTTTGACTAAGTTTAGGCCGAACACAACAAACCATAATTATTGAGAGAGGGCAAACTGCACATACTCTCAACCTTTCCGATAATTGAAATTAAAATTCTTTATTTGTACACACTCTCACACCTTTTTGATAATTTGGCCCATGTGTGGTTGTTCACTTAACGGAGGGTAGTGTACTACAAGTGAAGGACAGGAAGTGCGACAAGGACGCGTGGATCGTTAGTTCATCGTAAGTAGTTTTCTTCACTGGTACATTAAATAATATAAAGAGTTTCATTTTGTACTTACACAATTTAAAACAATTGTTATGGAGAGAAAAAGAAAACCACTCCACTACATATTAGTAGTATACATGAGTACTATATAAGTTGGAGCCTCAGCGCTTGTTCGCTAGGGTTTGCACTCTCCACACTCTCGCCACACTACATATATATATACACACGATGGAGGCTCAGTGTTCCTTTGCTAGGGTTTGCTATATTCATTGTCTCTCACCCTCTTCACCAGATCTAAACAAGACTATGTTGGTCTCTGTGTCTCTCCCCCCTCACAACTGGTGAAGGAGTCGTTCGGATCCCGTCGCACTGGGAAGGAGACAAGGTGCAACGTTCACTCTGTCACCTTCAGCGAGGGAGACAATCCACTACAGGCTGCGCTGTTCTCTTTCACCCAACGCTTGTGCGGGAGGGCCACCGACCCCTTCTTCCTCACTGTCGTACATAGTGTGGGCAGATCCGGCCTCCCATCGCATGCCTAGCCACATCCCGACAACCCTAAGGTATAACTTTCTTTGAAACCGTCATTGCTCTAGCTGCATGTGGATCTTTTTCGATTCTGTAGTCGAATCTAGTTCTTGGTTCAAAGAAGAAAGAATAGTGGGGTGGGGTAGAGCATGAATCTATGACATGGTTCAATGAGGAAATGAGGGAGGGAAAGTAGTATAGACTAGCTATCCAACCGCTTTGTTGGTTGAAAAGGGAAAAGGGGGGTAACCAAGTACACACATCTGTAAGGAACCGATCTCTTTGTTGAAAAAGGAAAGAAACTGGGGGTTGGGTAGTTTGTCCAGGACTAGATTTGCTACCCTCGCATAGGAAAAAGGTTCAAAGAGAACAAATATGGGACCAACGCAGATATGCTGCTTGGCAACATACTCTGCATCACCCATTTATACGTTTGGAGGCACATGGTGCTGGCATGTCCCATGTCCCATGTTCCATACAACTATTTTGCTGTTGTAAATCTAAGAATGCTGCTGGAAAATTGAATCAATGCCACTGTTAAAAGTAAATTACATTTTTAACTAATGTTATTTCAAGAGAATGTCTTTGTTAATATGAATCAATGCAACGATTTTAGAAATGCTACTATATTATACTTTGTTTTCCTTCAAGATAAGGTAGGTGCTTCTTTTTGTGGTCGCATGTTTCATCCTCCTTTATTGGCTAGTAATTGTTTCCTTTTTTGCCTCTGTTAAAACATGGATATCTATTCAACGTGTTGCTATTGTGTACTACGCTACGATTAACACTTTTGTTTTAAGAGTGTTTTGTGCAGTTCAACTTGAATGGCACACCGACGACTTTGCCTAATTTTGGTGGAACTACACAAAAGGAGATCGGATTTCCATATATGTGTTGAGATTTCTTTAAAGTCCTCCTCACGAGTTGTTTCAAATCTTGGTCAAGAAAGGTCAGTACCGACTTTCATCCACATGATGGTGCAGTGTGCTTTGAGATGTTGTGCTACTTGTATTGGTATTGTTTTGGATAAATGTTGAATTGAAGCTATTGAACTGCTATCATTTACCACTTAAGTGAGCAAAAATTGTTCCAACCCAGACATGATGCTTGTTTCTTTGTTACAACAAAACTCTACCTCACCCCCTTTATAAGTAGATGGAAGCACATGGTGTTGTTGCACCCACTCTCCCCTGGAACTGTTTATGCTTTTTGTTAATCTAATGCCGCTGGTAAAATTAAGCAATGCCACTCTCAGAATTAACTACTGAATCTTAGTTCAAAACTGCAACACTTGTTAGGGATCAGCGGGAGTACCATTTCTATTAGGGATCGGCTGGAGTACATGTTTAAAAAACGTATTGTTGAGACAATGTCTTTGTTATTATATATCAGTTACATTGTTTTACAAATGGTACTATCCTGCTTTGTAGTTCTTTCTGCATGTTTAACCAAGGTATTATTAAGATAATGTCTCTATTAATATGAATCAGTCGCATTGTTTTAGGAATGGTACTTTTCTGCTTTGTCGTTCTTTATACATGTTGAAATAAGGCATTGTTAAAATAATGCCTCAGTTAATATGAATGAATCACACTGATTGAGAATTGCTACTCTCCTGCTTTGTTTCCCATTAAGATAAGGTAGATTAGTAGATGTTATTCTTCTGGGAGTATAAGGCATCAACCGTTATTTCTCAGTAATTGTTTCCCTTATACCTATTGTTGCATACAGGGATATCAAAACTTCTGCTCGGTTTTATTTCGACTTTAGTTTTAGTTGAACTGCACAAAAGGAGCCAATGTGATTAAGGTAAACTATTTCATTACTAGGTCTAGTTGGTCTTATTTTGCACAAAGAAGTAGTCACTGTTTGTGCTACATGATAGAAGGAATGATCGAGAAGCTTTAGAGTATTGTAGACGCTAGTGACATGACTAGTCTGCAGACCAAGGAAAACTCAAGTCAATAGCAGGTGGGGTGCAAAATTCACTCCACAAGGAATGATATGACCAAGTTAGTCACCTACGCAGCTGTAACAAACGAGGTCGGTATCGGCCTTCATCCACATGATCGTGCTTTATTATGTTGCGTTGATTATATTGTTGTATTGTGTTGAATAAATGTTTAATTCAAGCTATTGTATTGCTATATTTTCCTGTTAAGATAATGAAGATGATTAAAGTTGTAAGCGTATGTTTAATCGACTAGTACCATTATTATATTCATCACGTTTTTTGTATTTATGTAGACAGGGATGCTCATCTTGATTTTAGTGGAACTGCACAAAATGTCCAGATGGTTCGATTCCTCCATAATACTTCATCATGCACAATACATCGAGTGGTTCTCCAATCATTGTTTGATTTCAGTGGTACTGCATAAAAAGATACGCTAGTTAATCCGTCCCATGTACCATTACAATGTGCAAACTGATGACAAACCGTCCTCGTCTGAATGCAGCTACCAACGTCTCCAAGGCAGAAGAATTCCCCCAACTTCAAGGGAAAGAACTTTGTCTAGCAAAATACTACCTTTAAGAAGGGTAAGAAGAAATACAGAAAGAGAGATTGCTGCTTTACATGTGATTCAGAGGAACACTAGGCAAACAAGTGCCCAAACAAGTACAAGAAGCCAGGACTCCATGTCTATCAATGTCACTTTAAGCAACAACAATGGAGCATCTGGGTATGGTAATCTGTTTACCGTACTTTCAGTTTGTCAGTCCACCAATTGGTGGGTTGACACTGGGGCCAATATTCATGTGTGTGCTGATGTGTCTTTGTTTTCTTGCAGCATATAAATACGAAATCCACAAGGATGCTCAGCTTGATTTTAGTGGAACTACACAAAATGTTCAGATGGTTCGTGTCCTCCACAATACTTCATCATGCACAATACATCGAATGGTTCTCTAATCATTCGTCGTCACCTTGAGCCATCAGACTATCAGATGACAAACTGATGAAGACCCTGCCCATTCCACAATCATAGGCATTACATATTTTAAATGGGAAAAACTTGTCAAAGTTTAGTCATTGATGTTAGCTAGAGGACATTAGTTTAATATATTGGAATTGGAAAACCTTGTCAAATTTTGCTCATTGACGTTAGCCAGAAAACATGCATTTGATATTTTTTAGTGGGACGCCCTTTGCTATGAGTAGCGTCGATCGTTTTTTCCTATTCTTGTGTTCAGTTTAGAAGTAAATATTTACTCTGCTGACATGCATAGTCACATGAATGTTGACTTATGTAAGGTAATTTAAGATTTTGTTCTGAATGTTGTCTATGTAATGCCAGGCCTTGTGAGTTTGATTGCAAAGTTGAGCTTGGAATGTTGTGGCATGCAGCATCACGAGCTGTTCACCGTGCCTCCTGAGAATAATGCTTCATATTGTTTTGTATGTTGATCTAATGCCAGTGATTTGCATGTTAAGTTCATCTTCTTCTGTTGTTTCTGTGCTTAAGAAGTTCATCGTCTTATGTTTCATTCATAGCCTATATGACAACTCGGGTAGGTTAGAGGTGAAACCATATGATCTCCCGACCAACTCATCATCTTAGGCCATGATTGGATTGTCGCTCTCCAACCAAAACCGCTTGTAAAACTGACGCTTGTAAATAAAAGCATATGGTCTTGGGCAAAGCGCTTGGTTGGTCAATTTCGACTTGTAAAATATACACTAATCTCTCAAATTACACGCGTAACTCGCTGGTTTTTGTTACAGACCTCGGGCCGTTGGTTTCATTACGCCTGTATTTTACGCATTGTATCCGGTGACGAGTAAATTACACTTGTATCTTAATACAGGTGTGCAACAATCCAGAGCTCCCAAGCGCGGCCTTACCATTTCATGCCGACTCAGTCTCTCAAAGGTGCTCATAGGCGTCCAATGATCCTGGCTTCCTGAATGAGCAGCGGGCACTGTATTAGGCAATCGTAGGGCCCACGAGGCCCCCTCCGTCATCCTTCGAGTTGTTGCGCTCATCGTGGCACCGAGCCTTGTCAACATGGTCAACGAACATGAGGAATCAGGAGATGACTTTACTTGGAGAGGATGATAGTAGGGACCCACCAGGGCCATAGCCATACGTACGCAAGTTCCTCCTTATTATATATATATACAACTATATTTTTTCCTTCCTCCTGGTTTCCTGACATCATGGTCCTGCACCATCGTCAACCTATATAGCCAATACATGAGAGAATAGCATAAGGAGCGGCCGACAGCTGGGACCCAGCAGCTCTAGCAGTATTTGTGTTTTTGAGGTGTGAGGAGAGTTTTTCTTAAGCAATGTTTTTCTTGTTGTTCAGAGGAGCAGGGTATCAACTGGGCGAGCTGTGGACCGTCTGGCCTAGGCTATTATTTTATGTTGACCAAATATCCAGCCCAGATATTAATATTTAAATTTGAAAATGGCTAGCCCAGCTATTCTTTTTTTTCGGAATACCCAACCCAGGTTAACTTGTTATTCTCCGGGCCGCATTAGACTTGCCAAGAAAATGGGCTTTAAGAAATAGTAAATGGGTTGTAATTAAAAAAATTGGCTATAAATATAAAAAACGCACCGAACAGGTACATTTTTTTATTCTTCTCAAAAAAGGTATTTTTTTAATTTCATTACTTGTTGCGCACGCCAAATTTCGTTGGGTTTTTACCTAATACAAAATTATTTTGAAATTATATTTAATCTAACCCTAAATTTCGGGTTAAAAAATATTTTGGATCCCATCAAAATGTTAGAAATTTTGTTGAATTTTTTTGAGCTGTTGGCTGAAATTATTAAAAAAGTCCTGGCCAGAAAATGGGTTGTAATTTTAACAAACAGTAAATGGGCTGAGTAAATTCCATTATAATTAAAAAATGGGATGTACATTATAAAAAATCACAAATGGGCTATATGTTCTCTGCCACAGATGTGATGGTCACTTGTAGGTCTACTAAGTTGACGCGTACGCAACGCTTTGTCAACTTATAGTCAACACACGATTCTATTACCAGTGGCCGTTGGATGTCCATCTAACGGCTGTGGTGCTTCTTCAATCTCTGATATTCATGCTTCAGGTGCCCAAACCACCGTCGGCGGTACCGCCTGCTATTGTCTCCCGTGGCCGGCTGTGCTGTCGCGCAGGCCTCACCGGCCCACCCTACTCCCATCATCTTCTAGGCCATTCCTCTACTCACCAACACCTCTTGTTATTCTCCGGCGACGATAGCCTCACACCACAGGCCAACTAGTGAACCCTCGTACTCCCTTCCATGTGGGCATCCACTATTGTGTCTTCACCGGCTCCGAGTCATTCCCTTCCTAGGCCTCGCCATTGTCCACCGCATTGGTTATCTCGACGTGGCATGGTAAACTTTGTCAACAAACGGCAACCATCAGAAGAGGCATGAACGTGGAGTGGCTGACAGTAGCGACCCGCATGGCCCATTGCCGCACGCGAGCAAGTCCCTCCTTATTATGCGAAAACAAATGATTTCTCCCCCTAACAGGTTTGAGCCACCAGCTACATCTTCGTACGCAGGGAAGTGTTTCCTTTATTACGTGGAAAAAAGTTACCTCTCCCTAACAGTTGGGACCCACTAGCTTTATTATGATCCATTTCGCAAAAATATAGATTGTACCAAAGATGCTAAATTGTTTTTTTATTCTAACTCGAAAAGAAGAAATTAAAAAAACCCAAAAAACACCTTCGCACGCATGGAAGTGCCACCTTATTACGAGCAAAAAAATGATCCCCCTACAAGCTGGGACTCACCAGATTTGGAGGCTGACTTGTGGGCCAACTAAATTGACGCATACGGGCTTTGTTAACTTAGTCAAAATGATTCTAGTTGCACTGACCGTTGGATGTTAAATCAATGGCCGTGTTGCGTCTTCAACCTCTGGTCTTCTTGCTCCAGCCACCCAAACCAGGCCCGTCGTACCGCCTGCTCCAGCCTCCCGTGGCCGGTTGTGCTGCCGTGCAGGAGTCATGGACCAACCATACTACGACTGGCCAGACCTTCCCTCTACTCACCCACACCCCCTGTTGTTCTCCGGCGACGGTAGCCTCACACTACAACCGAAGCAGTAAACACCCGTAGTCCCCTCCGCGTGGGAAACAACTGCAGAGTCTTCCCCGGCTCCTGGTCATTACCTTCCTAGGCCTCACTGTCGTCCCCGCCTTGGTGCTCCAGACGCATCGTGCTCAACGTGGTCAAGGAACGACTTCCATCAGAAGAGGACTGTACGTGGAGAGGCTGATAGGTGGGTCCACGGCCGCAGCAAGGAAGTGCCTCCTTATTACACACAAAATAATGATTCCTCCACCTGACAGCAGGGACCCACTGGAAGGGCCTCTGTATTTCCTGAAGAAAACATTCCCACCACTGATAGCTTGGACCCACCAGCTATATCTCTTTGCACGCAAGTGCCTCCTTATTACGCACAAAAAATGAAGACCCTTGCTGCTAGGTGGTAGCCACCATATTTGGAGGTTGACTTGTGGGCCTGCTAAGTTGACGCGGACGTAGGGCTTTGTCAACGTAGTCAATATAAATGATTCTAGCTGCAGTGGCCGTACGATGGTGATCTAATGGTTGTCGTGCTTCTTCAAGCTCTGGTCTACTTGCTCCAGCCGCCCAAACCATCGTGGGTCGTGCCGCCTGCTCCTACCTCTCGTGGCCGGTTGTGTTGCCACGCAGGCCTCACCGCCCCCTGCTACTCCAACCGCTCGCCAGGCCATCCCTCTAGTCACCCACAACCCATGTTATTCTGCGGCAACGACAACCTTACACCGTAGTCAAACCAGTCAACCCTCGTACTCCTCTCTGCGCGGGCATCCACTGTTGCATCTTCCCCAGCTCCGCATCGTCCCCTTCCTAGGCCTCGCCATCGTCCACCGCCTTGGTGCTCTCGGTGCAGCATGGTCAATGTGTTCAAGGAACGACTTCCATCGGAAGAATACTGTACATGGAGAAGCTGGCAGCTGGGTCCACGACCACAGCAAGGAAGTGCCTCCTTATTACGTGCAAAAATAATGATTCCTCCACCTGACAGTAGGGACCCACCAGACGGGCCACCATGTTTCGCGAAAAATTTGTTTCCCCCCTGACAGTCGGGACCCACCAGCTACATCTTCGCATGCAAGGAAGTGCATCCATACTACGAAAGAAGACCCCCCCTGACAGCTGGGACCCATTAGCTATATCTTCACACGCAAGGAAGTGCGTTGTTATCCTCCCTGACAGCCTTGACCCACCCGGTCGAAGCGTACGAAGCGTTGTTTGTCTGGTCGCGAACGTGTACGTACATACTGGTCGATCAGTCTCTCTACAGTGATGAACTGTGGCCGAGTAAGGACTAGCACGTGTCGTAGTAGAGCCGTAGACATAGCATGTTACGTAGTCCCGTCTATAACTTGTACACATACATACAGCCACGCTGCAAGAAAGTAAATACGGCTACTTACATACATACGGACGTGCTCTGGAAGGCGTACAACGATGTCATCTTGTTTATCGGCAGCCAACTGGATGGGTCAGAACGGAGGAAACAATGTCGTGTTCATTGGGAGGCAACCGACTGGGTCGGAATACGTTGTGTTCATCAGGAGCCAACCGGCTTGGACGGAACAGCTGAAGCAAGGTCCAGCGTACCGCAGAACGGGAAATGAGCCTTCTATTCAACCGCGTATGGTCGATACGGGGTCCTTTTCATTGGGAAGGGTCTGGTGTACCGCAAAACGGAGGAAACATACTTCTGTTTGAGTGCCTACGGTTGAAACGGGGTCCTGTTCATCAGGAGGGGTGTGGCGTACTGCAAAATAGAGGAAACAGACTTGTGTTGGAGCGCCTATAGGTCATGTTCATCCACCGTCCACTGCCTCGCTCCAGCCTCCACAGGCTACTGTTCATCCACCTTCGACCTCCTCCAGCCTCCATGGGCTACTATTCATCCCTGGCTACTATTCATCCAGCCTCCACCGGCTGCTGTTCATAGAGCCTCCATAGGGTCATGTTCATCCAACCCCAACCGGCTGGGGTGCGGCGGCCTCCTCGGGGTCCTGTTCATGAAGCGGCAACGGCCTACTACCACGGGGTCTTGTTCATCCAACCCCCACCAGGAACTGTTCATCCACAGCCAACCAACTGGCTCGACTCACCAGGTCTTGACTCGTTCTATGTAGCGCACGCACGGTAGCAACAATCACTATTCATCGAGAGGCAACGCAACACCGGCTGGCTACATCTCGCATGGGGGCTTGATCGGCTTCAATAAGCAGCAGCAGTGATTGATCGCTCGGGTTCAGTTAGCAACAGCAGATAAGGAATCGCTCGCGTTTAGTCAGCAGCGAATGAATCGCTCGGGTTCAGTTAACAGCCAAGTAGGGACAGATTAAGGGGGGACGAGGGGGGGCGAGACCCCCCCTAACGATCGAGTCGTCCCATGATAGCGATCGGGTTTTCCCTGATATTTCTGCTTGCGTACATGTACGTAACATGCTTCGCCCCCCTATCCCGCTCGGCCGTGGTAATTAGCGTGAATTCTCAGCCCATGTACTGGTACAGCCCATTAGATATGGAGCACAAAAACGCCAAGCAGGCCAAGGTGGAAACACAAGGAGGCCCGGTTTGTTACAGCACGAACCACGCATATCGTTGGACGTCTGTTCGTTTCCAAGCCGTGCTGCGATCCACTCCGATGGGATCTCTCCACCGCGCCGCGCCGCCGCCATCAAGAAGCAGAGAAGGAAAGGAGACACTGGTACAGGCAGGCGCCGTTACGCCGATCCATGGACACGGCGCCGCAGCCGGCAGCCCGGGCACACGGCGGTTGATTCATAAATTTTTCAAACCAATTGGTTCAAGCTCTCACCATCAGAACATGATGCTACTGCGCAATCTGGCAAAGCAAACCAAACTAATCCTAACTAAGGCTAAAGACCTCCATTGACGCTATGAGGTAAGCAAGAATTATTTATTTTTTAGACACTCGAAATTTCTTATTACATAATACTCTGTTGATTGCATCAGCGGTTAATGTTTCAAGCATGTCCTTTTAGAGTAAATGGTGAATATGAGGATTCCAAGAATCAAGGTAATAGCCGGATCATAATTTAATTGATATGCAAGCTTCGAATAAAAAAAATGTCACTAGTAAAATTTTATGAACCTACATCTCTTATGCCGTTGTCTTTCTATTAGTACTCATATTTGCTATCTCTTTTTTCTCTTATTGTTGTAACAGGCTAGTTAATTCTGTTAAGAAATTAGTGAATAGCGGATTAACCTAGTGGAAGAAAAATCTCTTGTGTCATTGTCTTCGCCCCCCCTATGGTAGAATCCTGGCTCCGTCCCTACAGCCAAGGGATCGATCGCTCTAGTTTAGTAACGTGCGATTGCTCGGGTTTAGTGTCACAGCCTGATTTTTCGCCGTTTCTTTTTCTTTTGTTTTTCCGAGGTTTTTGCCTGAGTTTTTCTTTTTCGTGGCTTTGTGGTCTGGAAACTGAAGAAGATGCCCTCTTCTTTGTTTCCAGAGTGGCTTGTCAATCCAAAATCTTTCCCTAGACCATGTCATTTCCATCCTAGCCCATATCCCAATATTCTTTTTATTGGGAATAATTCTTTTCTATTAAAGGAATAACTCCAATTGCCCTAGGTTGTGAAGCAACCTATATTTCCATCACTTCTAAAATTCCCAAATAATTCTCATAAATTATTTGGGTCATATCTTGATCAAATATGTCAAAACTTTTCATTGCCATGTTCAAAAATAATTCCCCAATAATTCATTTCCTATTCTGCCCTAAATGGCACTTTATGAAGGAAGTGTCATTTATATTTATCCTATTGACTCCCAACCTTTTTGGGCATGTTTATATGTCCAAATAATTGTCTCATGAACAAGTTCAAATTTATTTGCCTAGCCAATCTTCCTCTGTGAATTTTCAAAGTTTCTGTCAGACAGAAAGCTTTGTGAAGGAAGTACTAGCTAGGAGTACCCACATGAGTTGAACTTTTGAAAACTCCTTAATGTGCTCATATTACTCCTCTCCACCCATTTGCAGCCCCATCCAATCATCTATGTGAGCACAGGAGCAAATCTTTGTTTCTGGCAAAAAATTTAGGTTGTGAATCAAGTATATTTTATATTGCTTCAAAAACCCTGATAAATTACCAGATCCTTCTTCTACCCATAAAACATCTCTCCACCCATTTTGGTATCATTTCATTGAGCCGTTTGACCACCATAATTATTACAAGTTTCTGGTCAGCAGAGGTGTTTGTGAAGCAAGTGCCATTTTGGCTTGGCCATTTGGCATGAGCTTTTTATAGCATCATCATATGACCTAATGACTAAGCTTTGCCCAATTTGAGCTCAAGTGGACACTCCATGTGAGTGCACCATCATGATCTTCTTCTCTGGACCAGTTTGGCAGTTGCAAAGCAACTATGATTTATCTTGGTCCATTTCTTCCCCAAACCCCCAGGATCATAGTCCCTCCATAGCTAAACATCCCAGACATATTTTTTGGCCTCCAGTAATTCTCAATTGATCTCATTGAGCTAATGAAGTTTACTGCAGTAAACTTCAAAGGGTTATTTCTTTTTAACCAGAGCCTCTTTCACCTAGTTACCACCTCAGTAGAAACTCATCTTCGAAGGACTTACCACTAGACATCATTTGCCAGCTGTTTGCCTCACGGACATGCCAGCACTGGTGGTGACCACCGTTTTGGCATGCCATGAGCGCGTCCAGTGGCCGTTTGTGCTCGGGCCCCTCCCCCTCTCGCTGTCTTCGCGCCCGTGAGCATGTCCAGTAGGTAGCTCTCGTCGTCTCCGCTCCGATGGACCCCTCTTCCCCTCCGGCAGCATCCTCACCTACGCAAAGCAATGCACGCCCACGAGAGCATAGTGGAGGTTTGGATCCGTTCGTCGCTGTCGTCTTCCTCCCTGCGCCCCCTTGGCCTCCTCTGCCTCGTGAGCTCTCCCCATGTGCCTCCTGCGTCGTTTTCCCCCGTGCCCATGCAAGCGAGCACGCGTCCGTGGCGCCGGCCACGCGTCGCCGGCGGTGCCAGCTCGATCTCCTCGCCCCGCGGCTATTTAAGCCACCCCTGAGGCCGTTCGACCTCACCACCAGTCGAACATCACCTCCAGAAATCTCCCCGGCCTCTCCCTTGAGCTCCAGAGCCCCTCCCCACCTCTCTCTGCTGCCATGGCCACCGCCTTGGCCCGGCTAGATTAGCTCGAGACCGAGCCCCTCCCTCGCTCCTTCCTCCACCACTAGACTGCTAGGACTCCGGCGACCATCCCCAGTCCCTCTCCCCTCGCCGGAGCTCCTCTAGCCACGATGCCCAACTCCTCCCGAAGCATCTCCACCGGAGTCCGCTCCCTCATTGCTCCGGTCATTCTCGGCATCCGTGCCCCGGCGGGATGGATGTGGCACCTCTCCCCGATCTCTCCAATGGTCCGAGCACCGCGAATGGTTGCCCGTAGTGCCGGCAGTCGTCGCCAGAGCTTGCCCTGTCCTCTGCTCTATCGGGCGGCGTAGGGACGAAGAAGAAGACGAGCCAAGTGGGCCACCCTGCACGCGGACCCCACCGGTCAGCCCCTCCGGCGTTGACAAAGCCCCGCCAAGTGGATAAGTGATAGGCCCCACCTGTGGGACACGCATGCGTCAGCCCCGCCACTGTTGTTATGGATAAGCCCCCTCCGAGAGAGAACGATTTCCGGCGAATCTTTCCGCGGCTTCACCGCAGTTCTCCCCGGTGCCTTCTTCATCCCCAAGCAAGCCACAATACCCACTTGCATGATAGTCATGCAGTAGCCATGGTTTTCAACTTGAATATTTAATAAATGTTTGCTTGTTAAAAAGATGGTTATCATTGTTCCGGTGATGTTCAGATTCGCATGTTCACTTTTGTGCTATGTTGTCTTATACTCTGTGATCATGTTATACCTGCTAGTATTACCTTTCATATGTTTATGCTTGTTAGTAGTACATGTTGATGTTTGAGATGGTCATGCTAGTCAGTATGCGATGCTCAGTGGATATGATTTATTGTTGATACGATGGAAAGTTATGTGATACTCTCATGGTGATGTTGATATCATGTTCATGTATTATAGTTGGCATCATGTTATTTTATCATGGCTCAGCATATTTGCATTCAAGTTAACTAGATTAAATTGAACTTGAACACCTGTTGGCTGAGTCATGGTGCCGCTGAATCGATGCTGACCAGTGCAACCACGCTTACCGGTATGGGACGGTCCTAACTGGGTCTATTGTTGTGCCTCTCGCCGGTGCCTCCAACGAGGGAAGGTTATGGGCGCATGCTACCTTGATCAGGTAGGCGGAGCATAACCTTGTGTGCCCGTAGTTGTTATAACCGGCGGATCCCCGTGTGGGATCATTTATGTTTTGGGCCACGACGATGGTCGTTGTGCCTGGAGGTAGGCACGGGGCCACCCATGACTTAGCTCAGTGAGGAGTGAGTCGGAGTGGACGGGAGAGTCTCATGGCAGTAGATCGGTTTTGTCGGAACGCCGTTGGTCCACACGAATGGGAGTGCGAGGCCATGGGTTCCGTAGTGTGGGTACAGTGTACTAACCTCTGTAGAGTGTATATTAATCTATCGATAGCCGCGCCCGCGGATAAGGGCCCAGTTTGAAAGTAGGTCACACCATGAGTCAACAGTAATAATAATAATGTGCATAATAACAGTGAGATAAGTGGGCCATGTATTGGTGGGGTTGTGATTGCCGTAAGGATCACGGGCCATTTAGTGGTTGGGTTGTGATTGTCTTAAGGATCACGGGCCATGTATTGGTCGGGTTGTGATCATCGTAAGGATCACGGTTTGAGATTAAGTGTTGGTCGTGGTTGTGATCGCCGTAAGGATCACGAGGGTATCAAGGATACCGAGTCGTTGTATATTCGTGATGTTGTGCGAGAATCATGGGTAAAGATCAAGCTCCTTGTGTTCATTTACTGATCGCTACCGTATTGTTTATACCAAGCTTGATTTGATCATGAGATGATCGTGTGATGTCCGAGGTCGGTAAGTGATGCATGTGATGGTTACAAGGTAACCCGAGCAGGATAAGTGGTGCATATGGTGTCATCATGTTGCATGCTAGTATTGTAGGAGTAATATGCTCATGTTGGGATAGCTGTATCATGTTTATGTTGGTCACTCCATGTTATTTTGATGATCTTATGATAATTCCTGTTTAACCTGTAATTGCCATGCTGTTGTCTGCCTTGAATGCTTCTGGTTTATTGTGAGCTTGCAAGTACATTCAATTTACTGACCTGGCGTTTCATGCCAGCTTGCAGGTCATGCCGGATTTGATTGCTTGCTTGTCATGGTTTTCGTTCGTGCGAGCTAGGATAAGCGTTTCAGCCAGAGTCCTTGCGGAGTGGAGTTCCCCACCGTCGCTGTTGTTCCGCTGCTAGAGTTAATCCGCTGCATCGAGTTGTTCTGCTGCTTGCATAGAGCAACTGAGGATGGCGTAGTGTCGCCGTTGTTGGAAATATGCCCTAGAGGCAATAATAAATTAGTTATTATTATTATATTTCCTTTTTCATGATAATCGTTTATTATCCATGCTATAATTGTATTGATAGGAAACTCAAATACATGTGTGGGTACATAGACAAACACCATGTCCCTAGTAAGCCTCTAGTTGACTAGCTCGTTGATCAACAGATGGTTATGGTTTCCTGACCATGGACATTGGATGTCGTTGATAACGGGATCACATCATTAGAAGAATGATGTGATGGACAAGACCCAATCCTAAGCCTAGCACAAAGATCGTAGTTCGTATGCTAAAGCTTTTCTAATGTCAAGTATCTTTTCCTTAGACCATGAGATTGTGCAACTCCCGGATACTGTAGGAATGCTTTGGGTGTACCAAACGTCACAACGTAACTGGGTGGCTATAAAGGTGCACTACAGGTATCTCCGAAAGTGTCTGTTGGGTTGGCATGAATCGAGACTGGGATTTGTCACTCCGTGTGACGGAGAGGTATCTCTGGGCCCACTCGGTAGGACATCATCATAATGTGCACAATGTTATCAAAGAGTTGATCGCGGGATGATGTGTTACGGAACGAGTAAAGAGACTTGCCGGTAACGAGATTGAACAAGGTATCGGTATACCGACGATCGAATCTCGGGCAAGTATAATACCACTAGACAAAGGGAATTGAATACGGGATTGATTGAATCCTTGACATCGTGGTTCACCCGATGAGATTATCGTGGAACATGTGGGAGCCAACATGGGTATCCAGATCCCGCTGTTGGTTATTGACCGGAGAACGTCTCGGTCATGTCTACATGGTTCCCGAACCCGTAGGGTCTACACACTTAAGGTTCGATGACGCTAGGGTTATAAAGGAGGGACAATTGCATTTTTACCCCTAGTTGGTTCCTACCCACGGGTTTTGCCCTTACTTTTCGAGTTTGCTCAGTTTTGCCCTTACTTTTTCCATCGAGGTCCCTCGAATGCCCTTTGACCGTTTGACCAAAACTTTGAAAATTCATAACTAATTCATATGAACTCAGAAAATTGCAAATAAGATATCAAAATGTTCATATAAACATTACCTTTATGGGCATATCATTTGCATTCAGGACAAAAGCATCGTTTAAATTACCCGAGGTAATTAATGTTATTAACATTATTAAAAATAAGTAGGTATAAACAATATTTTTTCGTGAATAAAAATTATATGCAAATGTAGGTGATGTTTTCTGAACATCCTGATACCTTATTTGCATTTTATTGAGTTCGTATCAACTTGTTATGAAGTTTCCAAATAATGTTCAAAGTCGTTAGAACAATCATAACAAGTTGATACAAACTCAGAAAAATGCAAATAAGTTATGAGGATGTTCAGAAAACATCACCTACATTTGCATGTAATTTTTATTCATGAAAAATATTGTTTATACCTATTTATTTTTTATAATGTCAATAACATTAATTAACTCGGGTAGTTTAAATGATGCTTTTGTCCTGAATGCAAATGATATGCCCATAAAGGTAATGTTTATCTGAACATTTTGATATCTTATTTGCATTTTTCTGTGTTCGTATGAATTAGTTATGAATTTTCAAAGTTTTGGTACAACGGTCAAAGGGCATTCGAGGGACCTCGATGGAAAAAGTAAGGGCAAAACTGAGCTAGCTTGAAAAGTAAGAGCAAAACCCGTGGGTAGGAACCAACTAGGGGTAAAAATGCAATTGTCCCTATAAAGGAAGTTTGTATGTGGTTACCGAATGTTGTTCGAAGTCCCAGATGAGATCCCAAACGTCGCGAGGAGTTCCGGAATGGTCCGGAGGTAAAGAATTATATATGGGAAGTCCTGTTTTGGTCACCGGAAAAGTTTCGGGTTTTATCGGTAATGTACCGGGACCACCGGGAGGGTCCCGGGGGTCCACCAAGTGGGGCCACCATCCTCGGAGGGCTGCATGGGCCAAGTGTGGGAGGGGACCAGCCCCAGGTGGGCTGGTGCACCCCCCAAGAGGCCCATGCGCCAAGAGATAAGGGAAAGGGAGAGTCCTAAGAGGGGAAGGCACCTCCTAGGTGCCTTAGGGTGGATGGACTCCTCCCTGGCCGCACCCTTCCTTCAAGGAAGGGCCAAGGCTGCGCCCCCCCTCTCCCTTGCCCCTATATATAGTGGAGGGGAGGGAGGGCAACCGCACCTGAGTCCCTGGCGCCTCCCTCCCTCCCGTGACACCTCCTCCTCTCCCGCAGGTGCTTGGCGAAGCCCTGCAAGATTGCCACGCTCCTCCACCACCACCACGCCGTTGTGCTGCTGCTGGATGGAGTCTTCCTCAACCTCTCCCTCTCTCCTTGTTGGATCAAGGCATGGGAGACGTCACCGGGCTGTACGTGTGTTGAACGCGGAGGTGCCGTCCGTTCGGCACTAGGATCTCCGGTGATTTGGATCACGACGAGTACGACTCCTTCAACCCCGTTATCTTGAACGCTTCCGCTTAGCGATCTACAAGGGTATGTAGATGCACTCTCCTTCCCCTCGTTGCCGGTTTCTCCATAGATAGATCTTGGTGATACGTAGGAAAATTTTGAATTTCTGCTACGTTCCCCAACAGTGGCATCATGAGCTAGGTCTATTGCGTAGATTCTTTGCACGAGTGGAACACAAAGTAGTTGTGGGCGTTGATTTTGTTCAATATGCTTACCATTACTAGTCCAATATTGTTTCGATGGTATTGTGGGATGAAGCGGCCCGGACCGACCTTACACGTACACTTACGTGAGACAGGTTCCACCGACTGACATGCACTTGTTGCATAAGGTGGCTAGCGGGTGCCAGTCTCTCCCACTTTAGTCGGATCGGATTCGATGAAAAGGGTCCTTATTAAGGGTAAATAGCAATTGACATATCACATTGTGGTTTTTGCGTAGGTAAGAAACGTTCTTGCTAGAAACCCATAGCAGCCACGTAAAACATGCAAACAACAATTAGAGGACGTCTAACTTGTTTTTGCAGGGTATGCTATGTGATGTGATATGGCCAAAAAGAATGTGATGAATGATATGTGATGTATGAGATTGATCATGTTCTTGTAATAGGAATCACGACTTGCATGTCGATGAGTATGACAACCGGCAGGAGCCATAGGAGTTGTCTTAATTTATTGTATGACCTGCATGTCATTGAACAACGCCATGTAATTACTTTACTTTATTGCTACCCGGTAGCCATAGTAGTAGAAGCAATAAGTTGGCGAGACAACTTCATGGAGACACGATGATGGAGATCATGATGATGGAGATCATGGTGTCATGCCGGTGACGATGATGATCATGGAGCCCCGAAGATGGAGATCAAAAGGAGAAATATGATATTGGCCATATCATGTCACTATTTGATTGCATGTGATGTTTATCATGTTTATACATCTTATTTGCTTAGAACGACGGTAGTAAATAAGATGATCCCTCATTAAAATTTCAAGAAAGTGTTCCCCCTAACTATGCACCATTGCGAAAGTTCGTCGTTTCGAAGCACCACGTGATGATCGGGTGTGATAGATTCTTACGTTCACATACAACGGGTGTAAGCCAGATTTACACATGCGAAACACTTAGGTTGACTTGACAAGCCTAGCATGTACAGACATGGCCTCAGAACACAAGAGACCAAAAGGTCGAGCATGAGTCGTATAGTAGATACGATCAACATGAAGATGTTCACCGATGATGACTAGTCCGTCTCACGTGATGATCGGACACAGCCTAGTTGACTCGGATCATGTAATCACTTAGATGACTAGAGGGATGTCTATCTGAGTGGGAGTTCATGAGATGAACTTAATTATCCTGAACATAGTCAAAAGATCTTTGCAAATTATGTCGTAAGCTCGCGCTTTAGTTCCACTGTTTAGATATGTTCCTAGGGAAAATATAGTTGAAAGTTGACAGTAGCGATTATGCGGACAGTAGAAAGCTTATGTCCTTAATGCACCGCTCAGTGTGTTGAACCCCAAACATCGTTTGTGGATGTTACGAACATCGGACATACACGTTTTGATAACTACGTGATAGTTCAGTTAAACGGTTTAGAGTTGAGGCACCAAAGACGTTTTCGAAACGTCGCGGAACATATGAGATGTTTCGAGGGCTGAAATTGGGATTTCAGGCTCGTGCCCACGTCAAGAGGTATAAGACCTCCGACGATTTTCTTAGCCTGCAAACTAAGGGAGAAAAGCTCAATCGTTGAGCTTGTGCTTAGATTGTCTGAGTACGACAATCACTTTAATCGAGTGGGAGTTGATCTTCCAGATGAGATAGTGATGTTTCTCCAAAGTCATTGCCACCAATCCGCTAGAGCTTCGTGATGAACTATAACATATCAGGGATAGATAAGATCATCCTTGAGGTATTCACGATGTTTGACACCGCGAAAGTAGAAATCAAGAAGGAGCATCAATTGTTGATGGTTGGTGAAACCACTAGTTTCAAGAAGGGAAAGGGCAAGAAGGGATACTTCATGAAATGACAAACCAGTTGCTGCTCCAGTGAAGAAATCCAAGGTTGAACCTAAGCCTGAGACTAAGTGCTTCTGTAATAAGGGGAACAGCCACTGGAGCAGGATTACCCTAGATACTTGGTAGATAAGAAGGCTTACAAGGTCGAAGAAGTATATTGGATATACATTATGTTAATGTGTACTTTACTAGTACTCCTAGTAGCACCAGGGTATTAGATACCGGTTCGGTTGCTAAGTGTTAGTAACTCGAAATAAAAGGCTACGGAATAAACGGAGATTAGCTAAAGGTGAGCTGACGATATATGTTGGAAGTGTTTTCCAATCTTGATGTGATCAAGCATCGCACGCTCCCTCTACCATCAAGTTTGGTGTTTGCGTTGAGCATAGACATGATTGGATTATGTCTATCGCAATACGGTCATTCATTTAAGGAGAATAATGGTTACTTTGTTTATTTGAATAATACCTTCAATGGTCTTACACCTAAAATGAATGGTTTATTGAATCTCGATCGTAGTGATACACATGTTCATGCCAAAAAGATATAAGATAGTAATGATAGTACCACCTACTTGTGGCACTGCCATGTAAGTCATATTGGTGTAAAACGCATGAAGAAGCTCCAAGTTGATGGATCTTTGGACTCACTCGTTTTTGAAAAGTTTGAGACATGCGAACCATGTCTATTGGTGTATACGCATGAAGAAACTCCATGCAGATGGATCGTTTGGACTCACTTGATTTTGAATCACTTGAGATATGCAAATCATACCACATAGGCAAGATGACTGAAAAGCCTCGTTTTCAGTAAGATGGAACAAGATAGCAATTTGTTGGAAGTAACACATTTTGATGTGTGCAGTCCAATGAGTGCTGAGGCATGAAGTGAATATCGTTATGTTCTTACTTCACGGATGATTTAAGTAGATACTGAGTATATTTACTTGATGAAACACAAGTCTGAATTATTGAATGGTTCAAGTAATTTCAGAGTGAAGTTGAAGATCATCGTGACAAGAGGATAAAATGTCTATGATATGATCATAGAGATGAGTATCTGAGTTACGAGCTTTGCACGCAATTAAGACATTGTGGAAATTGTTTCACAATTAATACCGCCTGGAACACCATAGTGTGATGGTGTGTCCAAACATCATAGTTGCACCCTATTGGATATGGTGCGTACCATGATGTCTCTTATCGAATTACCACTATCGTTCATGGGTTAGGCATTAGAGACAACCACACTCACTTTAATAGGGCACCACGTAATTCCGTTGAGACGACACCGTTTGAACTATGGTTTGGAGAAACCTAAGTTGTCGTTTGTTAAAAGTTTGGGGCTGCGACGCTTATGTGAAAAAGTTTTAGATTGATAAGCTCGAACCCAAAGCGGATAAAATGCATCTTCATAGGACACCCAAAACAGTTAGGTATACCTCCTAATTCAGATCTGAAAGCAATAGGGATTGTTTCTTGAATCGGGTCCTTTCTCGAGAAAAGTTTCTCTCGAAAGAATTGAGTGGGAGGATGGTGGAGACTTGGTGAGGTTACAGAACCATCACTTCAACCAGTGTGTAGCAGGGCACAGAAGTTGTTCATGTGGCACCTACACCAATTGAAGTGGAAGCTAATGATAGTGATCATGATGCTTCGGATCAAGTCACTACTGAACCTCGTAGGGTGACAAGGATGCGTATTACTTCAGAGTGGTACACAATCCTATCTTAGAGGTCATGTTGCTAGACAACAATGAACCTACAAGCTATGGAGAAGTGATGGTGGGCCCGGATTCCGATGAATGGCTCGAGGCCATAAAATCCGAGAAAGGATCCATGACTTTGGAAGAAATACTTGATGGTCATAAGGCCATTGGGTACAGATGGATTTTAAAAGGAAGACAGACATTGATGGCAAGAATCACCATTAAGAAAGCTCGACTTGTCGTTAAGATGTTTTCCGACAAGTTCAAGGAGTTGACTACGGTGAGGCTTTCTCACTCGTAGAGATGCTAAGAGTCTGTTGGAAATGGATTAGCAGTTACTGCATTATTTATGAAATCTTGCAGATAGAATGTCAAAACATTGTTTCCTCGACAGTTTTCTTGAGGAAAGGTTGTATGTGATACAACCAGAAGGTTTTGACAATACTGAAGAACGCTAACAAATATGCAAAACTCCAGCAATCCTTCTAAGGAATGGAGTAAGCATCTCGGAGTTGGAATATACGCTTTGATGAGATGATCAAAGATTTTGGGTTTATACAAAAGTTTATGAGAAACTTGTATTTCCAAAGAAGTGAGTGGGAGCACTATAGAATTTCTGATGAGTATATGTTGTTGACATATTGTTGATCAGAAATGATTTTCTGGAAAGCATATAGGGTTGTTTGAAAAGTGTTTTTCAATGGAAAACCTGGATTAGGCTACTTGAACAATAAGCATCAAGATCTATAAGATAGATCAAAATGTTTAATAATACTTTCAAATGAGCACATACCTTGACGTGATCTTGAAGGTGTTCAAGATGGATCAGTCAAAGAAGGAGTTCTTGCCTGAGTTGTAAGGTATGAAGTTAAGAGTTAAAGCTCGACCACGGCAGAAGAGAGAGAAAGGACGAAGGTCGTCCCCTATGCTTCAGATGTAGGCTCTATAGTATGATATGCTGTGTACCGCACCAGAAGTGTGCCTTGCCATGAGTTAGTCAAGGGGTACAAGAATGATCCAGGAATGGATCATTGGACAACGGTCAAAATTGTCCTTGGAGTAAATAAGGACATGTTTCTCGATTATGGAGGTGATAAAGAGGTCGGCGTAAAGGGTTACGTCGATACAAGCTTTAACACATATCCGAGTGACTCTGAGTAGCAAACCGGATACGTATAGTGGAGCAACCATTTGGAATAGCTTCAAGTGGAGCGTGGAAGCAGCATTTACAATATGAAATAGAGAATTGCGAAGTACATACGGATCTGAATGTTACAGACCCGTTGACTAAAACCTCTCTCGCAAGCAAAACATGATCAAACCCCAGAACTCATTGAGACTTAATCACATGGTGATGTGAACTAGTTTAAGACACTAGTAAACTCTTTGGATGTTGGTCACATGGTGATGTGACCTATCAATGTTAATCACATGGTGATGTGAACTAGATTATTGACTCTAGTGCAAGTGGGAGACTGTTGGAAATATGCCCTAGAGGCAATAATAAATTAGTTATTATTATTATATTTCCTTGTTCATGATAATCGTTTATTATCCGTGCTATAATTGTATTGATAGGAAACTCAGATACATGTGTGGGTACATAGACAAACACCATGTCCCTAGTAAGCCTCTAGTTGACTAGCTCATTGATCAATAGATGGTTACGGTTTCCTGACCATGGACATTGGATGTCGTTGATAACGGGATCACATCATTAGAAGAATGATGTGATGGACAAGACCCAATCCTAAGCCTAGCACAAAGATCGTAGTTCGTATGCTAAAGCTTTTCTAATGTCAAGTATCTTTTCCTTAAACCATGAGATTGTGCAACTCCCGGATACCGTAGGAATGCTTTGGGTGTACCAAACGTCACAACGTAACTGGGTGGCTATAAAGGTGCACTACAGGTATCTCCGAAAGTGTCTGTTGGGTTGGCACGAATCGAGACTGGGATTTGTCACTCCGTGTGACGGAGAGGTATCTCTGGGCCCACTCGGTAGGACATCATCATAATGTGCACAATGTGATCAAAGAGTTGCTCGCGGGATGATGTGTTACGGAACGAGTAAAGAGACTTGCCGGTAACGAGATTGAACAAGGTATCGGTATACCGACGATCAAATCTCGGGCAAGTATAATACCGCTAGACAAAGGGAATTAAATATGGGATTGATTGAATCCTCGACATCGTGGTTCATCCGATGAGATCATCGTGGAACATGTGGGAGCGAACATGTGTATCCAGATCCTGCTGTTGGTTATTGACCGGAGAACGTCTCGGTCATGTCTACATGGTTCTCGAACCCGTAGGGTCTACACACTTAAGGTTTGATGACGCTAGGGTTATAAAGGAAGTTTGTATGTGGTTACCGAATGTTGTTCGGAGTCCCCGATGAGATCTCGGATGTCACGAGGAGTTCCGGAATGGTCCGGAGGTAAAGAATTATATATGGGAAGTCCTGTTTTGGTCACCAGAAAAGTTTCAGGTTTTATCGGTAATGTACCGGGACCACCGGGAGGGTCCCGGGAGTCCACCAAGTGGGGCCACCATCCTCGGAGGGCTGCATGGGCCAAGTGTGGTAGGGGACCAGCCCCAGGTGGGCTGGTGCGCCCCCCCCCCCCCAAGAGGCCCATGCGCCAAGAGATAAGGGAAAGGGAGAGTCCTAAGAGGGGAAGGCACCTCCTAGGTGCCTTAGGGAGGATGGACTCCTCCCTGGCCGCACCCTTCCTTGGAGGAAGGGCCAAGGCTGCGCCCCCCCCCTCTCCCTTGCCCCTATATATAGTGGAGGGGAGGGAGGGCAGCTACACCTGAGTCCCGGGCGCCTCCCTCCCTCCCGTGACACCTCCTCCTCTCCCGCAGGTGCTTGGCGAAGCCCTGCAGGATTGCCACGCTCCTCCACCACCACCATGCTATTGTGCTACTGCTGGATGGAGTCTTCCTCAACCTCTCCCTCTCTCCTTGCTAGATCAAGGCATGGGGGACGTCACCGGGCTGTACGTGTGTTGAACGCGGAGGTGCCGTCCGTTCAGCACTAGGATCTCCGGTGATATGGATCACGACGAGTACGACTCCTTCAACCCCGTTCTCTTGAATGCTTCCGCTTAGCGATCTACAAGGGTATGTAGATGCACTCTCCTTCCCCTCGTTGCTGGTTTCTCCATAGATAGATCTTGGTGACACATAGGAAAATTTTGAATTTCTGCTACCTTCCCCAACAACCGTACTGATGTTATTCATTGTAATATCGGAGACCTTGTATTCGTATTCTTGTAATAACAGAAGGCTGGTTTGTTCTATGCTAAGTAGTGCCGTATTCTAGAAGACTTCTCCTCGATCTCTGGGCTGGAATATGGGGCGTTCCCATTTTCTCTGAGCTGGGGTGCCACAGGCTTTGTATCAAAGCAGGTGTGGCTGTAGGATGCCCTAGACCGCGCGAACGTTAGAAAGCGGTAGTATAGACCCCAGTTGATTTATTGCACTTGATTGCTGTATTTGTTTGTCTCATAGCATGCATATAGCCTCAGTATTTGCACTAACGGTTTATCTGTTGAGTGTAGCTGGCATCGGTTCGGATCCACTACAGATCGACCTTTTCATTTCTCCAGTTCCTTTTTCTTTCGGTGTTTGGTGTCATTTCTGTCCCAGCAGAGTGATGCCAAGTGATCCCGACACTGTTTGCAAAAATGGTGCTCAGGTATCACATCGATGTCTTTCCTTCAGTCCCGTCTATCTTTTCGGTGATGGACATGTGTCTATCCCGGATCGTTCTTTTATTTTATCGTGTTGGCAACCCTTAATGATCTCAGTTATCAAAAAGGGCAATGTCAGCAGCCTTAGTTTCCCCCGCTATCATATTTCTTGGACGAATACGGATCTTTTTCCGTCTGCTTGATAATAATGTGGTTGCGACCTTCGTGTCCTACTTCATGATTACCAAGTACGCCCTCGCCTCCGATCTAGTTCAGGTTGCCACCTGGCTAAGCTAGCACTTGGTGTAGCGCTGTTTACACCAATTCTTCCACACATTTATTTGTCCTCGTGCACACCACCACAGCATATTAGACCGCAATGCCGGAGTTTCCGCGAGATTTGTGTGCTTAGCTGTGCATGCATATTATTGTGTGAGTAGCAGTAATATGTGATGATTGCTTGATTAATTATATTAGTAGAATGCTTGTGTGTTTTTGTTTTAGTTGCTTCTGTTGTTCTTTTCTTTGGGCCTTCGGTGTTACAAATTTTTCCCCTATTAAAGTTGCTCGTCAGCCGACACTGGACCCGAAGAGTCAGCAAGAAATGCATATATTTGGAAATTCAGCTAAACAGAATGGAGTTATCAACAGACTGCAATAAAAATTGGAATATCTCGTCTGGATGCAAAAGAAATCCCGGATGGACCGTCACTATCAAGTTTGCATTAGCGTACATCACAACAAAGTGATTAAATCAGCAAGAAGATAAATTGTGTGCAAGGTTGACAGAATATTATCAAAGGTATGGCTCAGATACAAGTTTAAATTTTCTTTGAGGATGATTTTGGAACTCGATGTACCTGGAAGCAAGCAAAAATATGACATATACTCAAAAAGGAGGATAGTCCAGTAAAACCCGGTTTCATACAAGAAATCAATAGCAAAAATATCTAGATGGTTATATATTTGGAAATCGGTCCGCATGTCACAATAAGAAGCTTTTGGTGCAAGCAACCCAATCTTCCCTCGCAAGATACCAGAGAAGCTTCCGAGGCAAGATTCATCTATCTTCCTCAGTATGATACATGGATGATTTTCCGTGCAAGATACTCTGCCTTCTTCAGTAAGCAACCGCAAAAGCTTCCAGTGTAAGGTACTGAGTATTTCCCCAGTAAAGTCTTTAAGGGGGTAAGCTTCTGAAGCACGATACCCAGTCTTCTTCAGCAAGCTGTCCGATGAAAGTTTTGAGCACAACCTAGCAAATATTCCTCAGTAAGACATTGGTACAAGGTAGTACGCTGTGAATTGATAGCATGTGGCAGTGAATCCCAAGAATCAAATCCGCAACATTTTGGTCAGTCAAGAATACACGTCTGTCTCGGAATCAGGTCCTCATATATATGCAAGGAGCATACCACCAAGATCTTACAAGTCACTCGGGTGAGGATCTGACAACCACATGAGTATGGTTAATAGAAGAAAGCCAGTATACACCACAGTGTGACAAAGGATTATGAGGATTGACGACATCAATGAGCTAAATTGTAACATCCCAAAATTCTAAATTTTGGAATGTTATAATAAATAGATAGATTTGTTTGTTTGTTTGAATTGTTGTGTGATTGATTGAGTGAAATTTGAAACTTTTTGAAAGTTAAATGAGAGGGAATAAAAGGACTTTCCCAAACTTTCATTTTTGCTTTCTGATCTCCGTGAATTCAAATATTTCTCATCACAAAACCCTGGAGAGAGGATAACATGACTTCTTCCATTTAAATGAAAAAGGGGTGTTGAAAATATTTGAATTTCATTTGGAAATATTTTCTAATTCATAAACTTCATGCAACTCAGTGATTTTCACGAGCGAAGATAAAATGACTTCTTCAAATTATATGAAATATGAGTTGGGAGTTTCAAAGAATTAAATTCAAAGTTCTTTTGAATTTATTTTCAATTTGGAGTTATTTGAGTTTTATTCAAATTATTTTTCTCCAAAAACAAAATATATGGAAAATAGGGTAACATGATTCCCTACATCAGAAAATTGGAGAGAAATTAATTTGAAGTCATTTTGGTATGTTAAAAATGATTTTTATTGGATTTTATTGGACCAGTAACACTGTGTGAATTATTAGAATTTTTGTGAATTTTATTTGAAGCTAAAATAATGTTCATGTTGTAGAAAATCTTTTTCTGCAAATTTTGGTATATTATATGCTTATATAAAAGTTTTAGTCATTTTTTTTTAGTTCTCTGAAATTTTTGTTTAAAAAAAAATACCGCAGCGCCTTGGGCCAAAGGCCCAAGCCGCCAAAACCACCGGCCAGCCACAAGGCCATCACACGCGCCGCACCAAGGGAGCCAGGGAGCCGCTCCTTTTCCTTTTTTTCCTAATACTAGTAGGATTTGATCCCGTTTCGTTTATTCCGATTTGTTTCTAGATGTTTTCCCTTTTGTTTCCTAATCCTAATCTATTTCTTGTCCCCTACCCCAAGCAAAACCCTCCCTTCCCCAATATAAATACCCAAGCACCCCCCCCCCCTCTAGCACATCAAATCAACACCTCTCCTCTCCTCTCCTCACCCCACGTCGCTGCGTCACCTCGCCGGAGTTCGCCGGACCACCGCCGCCATTGCCGCCCCGCCCCACCACCTCCGGCCATCCTAGCCACCCACCGACCCTACCGTCCCTTCCCCGACGCCAGAGGGCCACCGGAGGACGTCACCGGAGCTCCACCAGAACCCCATCATCGGAACTGCTACAGTAAATCCCGACCTACTTTTTTTTTCGTTCTGTTTTTTTTCAGAATAGTTACAATCTTGTAAAATCCATAGTTAATTATCTACGAGGTATTTTTGAGTGATTCCAACTGCCTTGGATCACAAATTTTATGAAGTTTCTGTTAGTTCAATTGTATTTCATATTTGAGCAGTTTAAATTTGTGTTTGTATGAATTTTCTCAAATCACTAGATTTGAGATATTTTGAGTTAGGAACATTATTTTCGACCGATTCTTTTTGCTCCTGGTCTCTAGGACCTTTGTTTATCCAGTAGTATTTAGTATTTTATTTTCAGGTTAATTTAAATTAGGTTTTTAGCAAAACAGTACTGTTTTAGTTATAGTTTTGGTTTAGTCTTTTCTTTATTGTTTTTATTAGTTTCAAATTATTTCTTTTTTTTCACTCTTGAAAAATTTGGTTTTGTTTCTGTTAGTCAACAAAAGAAAATTTTGTTTTTATTTAAAAAAAAATTCTTAGTTTTGTATGAAAACTTGTTTAGGTCATAGTTAGTGTTTTATAAAAGCTTTTTATTTGTTTCTTTTTGCAAATAAAATTTTATGGAAAAAAATACTTTCTGTTAAATTAGTTATTTTACATTTTATTTTCTGTTAATTTATTAGTTTAGTATTTTAATTGTTGTTAAATTTTTACTTACGGCAAAACTATATTAGATGTTTGTAGCAAAGTCATAGATCTTCGTTAGTAGTTTTTCTTTGTAGTTTTATTTGAAGTTTCTTTTGATTTTTGTTTGAGTTTTATTATCGATTTTCCTTGATGTTTTGATTTTTATTTCGAGTGCTAAAATTGTTTGCTAGGATGTTTGCTTATGTGAATGCTATGTTTGACTATATAGATTTTAAACGGAGTGACGATTAGTTCTACCAAGTCATTTTCTAACAGCGTTGTTATCTTCATGAAGTATTACCAGGCAAGTCCACTTTGACCATGCTTTTCTTACCTATGTTTTATTGCATTTAGTGGCACCTTTACAACCACCCCTCAGTAGTGTTATTGAAATCCTTGTAGTTGAGTAGTATGCATGAGGTAGGAACCCATCACCCTGTTACCAAGCCCGGGACGTTAATTATTTTAATGCTACGCTATAGTAGACGGGGTTTGGTATGAGTGCTCGGGAGTGGTGTGAGAATGGAGGCTCTACGTCAATGACGACAACTCCATGATGGAATCTGCAAGGACTGCATCTTCAAGGCCTCAAGACTTCAAGACTCAAGACAAGAATTCAATACACACTACTGGGTGAAGGACGGTTGACGGGCACCCTGGAGAAACCAGTGGTTGGCCGGGATGCATGGAGAAGCGCCATGACATCTTGCGGAAAGCTTCACCCAGACTCGAAGAGACGGAAGAATACTTCACGCCCGGAAGCTTACCTGTGCAACCGCAAGTCATTATGGGCTCTGGCTTGGTTGACCTTAGTTGTGGCTCTGGCTGGGACGGTACTAGCAGATGTAGAACTACGGTAGGATTGGATGAGCACCGGACAGTGGTCAGAGGAACTCTTCGGAAGACCATGTTTCGGTCATCTTGTTCTCAAACACCCTGAAGTGCGAGAACGTAAAGAGAGGGATCGAATCTTGCGGGTAAAGTGTACAAACCTCTGCAGAGGGTTTAAACCTAATCGATTAGCCGTGTCCCCGGTTACGGACAATTTGAGCATCTGGACTTGGATCTATCTCGGAACTCTCAACACTGGACTGATAACTTAATTGTGGGCAACCTATGATGATTTTGGGCTATGAGACATCGGTTGGCGGAACCATGTCATGATAGAAAACTCCATAGTACAGACTTCACTTTTGCCTTTGATGTAGGTAAAATAAAACCAGCTTTTACGCAAACAAAATTCAGATACAGAGCCACAAAGCCATAATGCATATAGTATAGTTTTATCATCTGTTCTTTTTATTGTGATCTTGCCGGTACATTCAATGTACTGACCTACACGGCTGCAACGTATCATGTTGCAGATATTTCCTCGACGAGTAAGAATTACGATACAGGGTTACGGTCTACACTCAACCTGCCGATGGCGTTGATGGGACTCCACACCCGTTTGATTGTTTCCGCTGAGTATTATGAAGTATATATCATTTTACGTTATTTATACATGTGATTGCACTTTGATATATACATTGATGTACTGTGTGTGCCAGCATACTGATCCAGGGATGGCACAGTAACACAGAGGCTTGACCGTCTGAGGTCGGGTCGCTACAGAAATGGTATCAGAGCCTTGTTTAAAGAGACAACGATCAAAACCTTGTTTAAACCTTAGAATGGTATAGGTATTTCTTTTCCCCTTGTACAAGGCAGTTGTTGCCAACCGTAGAAAATACGGTGAGGTTCAAACCAGACCCGTTTTCTGCAGGAGAAACCATAAATCGTTGACCACCATGAGATATCGATAGTTGTTTAGAATTGGCGCCAGACCTATCGGCTATGAAGACCCAATCTCGGAATAACCTTACCAAGATGAAAGGACAAAAGAATTGAGGAAAAGCTTATGCCACTACCGAAAGAGCCCAGAGAAGGATTTATCCTTACAATCTGAGAAGACCAACACTGTTAACGATAAGGATGGAGTATATGAGTTTTGATGGAATTGTAACGATGCTTCTAAGGGTGGTAGCACCCGAGACCCCGGAGATGATCGATGGATTTTTGAAGACCCCCAAACCCTAACCTATTTCTTGCTAGCCTCTCCGAATCTCGAGGACGAGATTCATTTTAAGGGTGGTAGATTTGTAACATCCCAAAATTCTAAATTTTGGAATGTTATAATAAATAGATAGATTCGTTTGTTTGTTTGAATTGTTGTGTGATTGATTGAGTGAAATTTGAAACTTTTTGAAAGTTAAATGAGAGGGAATAAAAGGACTTTCCCAAACTTTCATTTTTGCTTTCTGATCTCCGTGAATTCAAATATTTCTCATCACAAAACCCTGGAGAGAGGATAACATGACTTCTTCCATTTAAATGAAAAAGGGGTGTTGAAAATATTTGAATTTCATTTGGAAATATTTTCTAATTCATAAACTTCATGCAACTCAGTGATTTTCACGAGCGAAGATAAAATGACTTCTTCAAATTAAATGAAATATGAGTTGGGAGTTTCAAAGAATTAAATTCAAAGTTCTTTTGAATTTATTTTCAATTTGGAGTTATTTGAGTTTTATTCAAATTATTTTTCTCCAAAAACAAAATATATGGAAAATAGGGTAACATGATTCCCTACATCAGAAAATTGGAGAGAAATTAATTTGAAGTCATTTTGGTATGTTAAAAATGATTTTTATTGGATTTTATTGGACCAGTAACACTGTGTGAATTATTAGAATTTTTGTGAATTTTATTTGAAGCTAAAATAATGTTCATGTTGTAGAAAATCTTTTTCTGCAAATTTTGGTATATTATATGCTTATATAAAAGTTTTAGTCATTTTTTTTAGTTCTCTGAAATTTTTGTTTAAAAAAAAATACCGCAGCGCCTTGGGCCAAAGGCCCAAGCCGCCAAAACCACCGGCCAGCCACAAGGCCATCACACGCGCCGCACCAAGGGAGCCAGGGAGCCGCTCCTTTTCCTTTTTTTTCCTAATACTAGTAGGATTTGATCCCGTTTCGTTTATTCCGATTTGTTTCTAGATCTTTTCCCTTTTGTTTCCTAATCCTAATCTATTTCTTGTCCCCTACCCCAAGCAAAACCCTCCCTTCCCCAATATAAATACCCAAGCACCCCCCCCCCTCTAGCACATCAAATCAACACCTCTCCTCTCCTCTCCTCACCCCACGTCGCTGCGCCACCTCGCCGGAGTTCGCCGGACCACCGCCGCCATTGCCGCCCCGCCCCACCACCTCCGGCCATCCTAGCCACCCACCGACCCTACCGTCCCTTCCCCGACGCCAGAGGGCCACCGGAGGACGTCACCGGAGCTCCACCAGAACCCCATCATCGGAACTGCTACAGTAAATCCCGACCTACTTTTTTTTTCGTTCTGTTTTTTTTCAGAATAGTTTCAATCTTGTAAAATCCATAGTTAATTATCTACGAGGTATTTTTGAGTGATTCCAACTGCCTTGGATCACAAATTTTATGAAGTTTCTGTTAGTTCAATTGTATTTCATATTTGAGCAGTTTAAATTTGTGTTTGTATGAATTTTCTCAAATCACTAGATTTGAGATATTTTGAGTTAGGAATATTATTTTCGACCGATTCTTTTTGCTCCTGGTCTCTAGGACCTTTGTTTATCCAGTAGTATTTAGTATTTTATTTTCAGGTTAATTTAAATTAGGTTTTTAGCAAAACAGTACTGTTTTAGTTATAGTTTTGGTTTAGTCTTTTCTTTATTGTTTTTATTAGTTTCAAATTATTTCTTTTTTTTCACTCTTGAAAAATTTAGTTTTGTTTCTGTTAGTCAACAAAAGAAAATTTTGTTTTTATTTAAAAAAAATTCTTAGTTTTGTATGAAAACTTGTTTAGGTCATAGTTAGTGTTTTATAAAAGCTTTTTATTTGTTTCTTTTTGCAAATAAAATTTTATGGAAAAAAATACTTTCTGTTAAATTAGTTATTTTACATTTTATTTTCTGTTAATTTATTAGTTTAGTATTTTAATTGTTGTTAAATTTTTACTTACGGCAAAACTATATTAGATGTTTGTAGCAAAGTCATAGATCTTCGTTAGTAGTTTTTCTTTGTAGTTTTATTTGAAGTTTCTTTTGATTTTTGTTTGAGTTTTATTATCGATTTTCCTTGCTGTTTTGATTTTTATTTCGAGTGCTAAAATTGTTTGCTAGGATGTTTGCTTATGTGAATGCTATGTTTGACTATATAGATTTTAAACGGAGTGACGATTAGTTCTACCAAGTCATTTTCTGACAGCGTTGTTATCTTCATCAAGTATTACCACGCAAGTTCACTTTGACCATGCTTTTCTTACCTATGTTTTATTGCATTTAGTGGCACCTTTACAACCACCCCTCAGTAGTGTTATTGAAATCCTTGTAGTTGAGTAGTATGCATGAGGTAGGAACCCATCACCCTGTTACCAAGCCCGGGACGTTAATTATTTTAATGCTACGCTATAGTAGACGGGGTTTGGTATGAGTGCTCGGGAGTGGTGTGAGAACGGAGGCTCTACGTCAATGACGACAACTCCATGATGGAATCTGCAAGGACTGCATCTTCAAGGCCTCAAGACTTCAAGACTCAAGACAAGAATTCAATACACACTACTGGGTGAAGGACGGTTGACGGGCACCCTGGAGAAACCAGTGGTTGGCCGGGATGCATGGAGAAGCGCCATGACATCTTGCGGAAAGCTTCACCCAGACTCAAAGAGACGGAAGAATACTTCACGCCCCGAAGCTTACCTGTGCAACCGCAAGTCATTATGGGCTCTGGCTTGGTTGACCTTAGTTGTGACTCTGGCTGGGACGGTACTAGCAGATGTAGAACTACGGTAGGATTGGATGAGCACCGGACAGTGGTCAGAGGAACTCTTCGGAAGACCATGTTTCGGTCATCTTGTTCTCAAACACCCTGAAGTGCGAGAACGTAAAGAGAGGGATCGAATCTTGCGGGTAAAGTGTACAAACCTCTGCAGAGGGTTTAAACCTAATCGATTAGCCGTGTCCCCGGTTACGGACAATTTGAGCATCTGGACTTGGATCTATCTCGGAACTCTCAACACTGGACTGATAACTTAATTGTGGGCAACCTATGATGATTTTGGGCTATGAGACATCGGTTGGCGGAACCATGTCATGATAGAAAACTCCATAGTACAGACTTCACTTTTGCCTTTGATGTAGGTAAAATAAAACCAGCTTTTACGCAAACAAAATTCAGATACAAAGCCACAAAGCCATAATGCATATAGTATAGTTTTATCATCTGTTCTTTTTATTGTGATCTTGCCGGTACATTCAATGTACTGACCTACACAGCTGCAACGTATCATGTTGCAGATATTTCCTCGACGAGTAAGAATTACGATACAGGGTTACGGTCTACACTCAACCTGCCGATGGCGTTGATGGGACTCCACACCCGTTTGATTGTTTCCGCTGAGTATTATGAGGTATATATCATTTTACGTTATTTATACATGTGATTGCACTTTGATATATACATTGATGTACTGTGTGTGCCAGCATACTGATCCAGGGATGGCACAGTAACACAGAGGCTTGACCGTCTGAGGTCGGGTCGCTACATAAATACAAGTACCCGGGAACCTGGAAAATGATCCTGAGGAGCCCTTGTCCCCTTTTTCTCCAATGACGGCACCACGCTTGTGATATGAGCTGTTTCTAGCTATCCGGGGTGGATGCCGATTTTTGTTTCCCTCTTCAACGACTGTCATGAGTCTGAGCTGCTTTTCGGCTGTCTCGTACAGCTGTTGAGTTTCTTTTTGTGACAATAGCCCTATAGTTGCTTTTTGACTATTTTAGGGAGCTGCCGCCTTCTTCTTATCGACCCGGTCTCATGCTCTGAGCTGTTTTTCGGCCGTCTTCAGACGTGGTTGAGTCATTTCAGTAATGTCCCAGATCTGAGTTGTAAAGACCGTTCTGGTGGCTACTGATTTATTTGCCGATTTCTTGCAAGGGTTTCGGATGATCATTTCCCAACGATCAGAAAATGAGAGGTGTTGAACCTGCCATTTAATGGGTTACCCTGTCAGAAAAATGAGGATAAACTACAATTGCCGAAAAATTGCACCGACAGTACCTATGGTCATATGCAGAAGCAATATGGCCCAGCTCTTTCAGCCAAAGATCCAGACCAAGAAAACAATAATGAAAGAACAAAACCAGTGATGCAGGTATGAAAATTGTTGCACGACCCCATGGTGCAGATCCCCCGGACAGCCTAAGTCAGTATTGATCCACATGGATATGCCTACAGCATGAGTAATCGGCATGAGGAATGACACTCTGGAAGCCTGAGTCCTCACTTTTATGAATCCTCATGCATAGCCTATCGTGAACAAAAATTTTCCGTCAGAAGCACCGTCAGTCAAGTCTGCAGATATTATCATACAGGCCAAACCCTTTATGCTGGCCACGACAGGAGAATCAAATATTTGGGACGGATCCGATACTCACGGCAGTGGAACCAGTTAAGATGATTCAGAAACTTCTGCGATGAGTCAGAATCTGTCAGGAAATGGTTATGTTTTAACTCACTGTTTGGCACCCAAAGGACCTGCATTTAGTGGAGAGACCCAATGCAATGAGTCAGAGCTTGAGTTTTCATCAGAAAATTCTGATCATCATTACATGAAAGGTTGTCAATGCTGGATAGCACACCCAGCGAAAATCACTTTTGGATTTGTGAGACGGACGTATATTTCACCCGTGATAATTAAATCACACTCAGCTAGTCGGCAGCTCTAGAAAGAATTTGGAGCCTATATAAGCATGAGCAAGCCAGGCGGGATCTGTCAGAATGTGGATACAGTAAAGCAAACCACCCCAGGGCCAGTCAGATAAATGGGAACAACAATAAAGGAAAAAGGATACCCGAGTTCGAAACGGTTTCCTTAAGTCAAAATATTCATACTTATTCCCTGAGCAACCAAATCTTGAGGATGAGATTTCTTTAAGGGGGTAAGGTTTGTCACAGCCTGATTTTTGGCCCTTTCTTTTTCTTTTGTTTTTACGAGGTTTTTGCCTGAGGTTTTCTTTTTCGTGGCATTGTGGTCTGGAAACTGAAGAAGATGCCCTCTTCTTTGTTTCCAGAGTGGCTTGTCAATCCCAAATATTTCCCTAGACCCTGTCGTTTCCATCCTAGCCCATATCCCAATATTCTTTTTATTGGGAATATTCCTTTTCTATTAAAGGAATAACTCCAATTACCCTAGGTTGTGAAGCAACCTATATTTCCATCACTCCTAAAATTCCCAAATAATTCTCATAAATTGTTTGGGTCATATCTTGATCAAATATGTCAAAACTTTTCATTGCCATGTTCAAAAATAATTCCCCAATAATTCATTTCCTATTCTACCCTAAATGGCACTTTATGAAGGAAGTGCAATTTATATTTCTCCCATTGAGTCACAACCTTTTTGGGCATGTTTATATGTCCAAATAATTGTCTCATGCACAGGTTCAAATTTATTTTCCTAGCCAATCTTCCTCTATGAATTTTCAAAGTTTTTGTCAGACAGAAAGCTTTGTGAAGGAAGTACTAGCTAGGAGTACCCACATGAGTTGAACTTTTTAAAACTCCTTAATGTGCTCATATTACTCCTATCCACCCATTTGCAGCCCCATCCAATCATCTATGTGAGCACAGGAGAAAATCTTTGTTTCTGGCAAAATTTTCAGGTTGTGAATCAAGTATATTTTATATTGCTTCAAAAATCCTGATACATTACCAGATCCTTCTTCTACCCATAAAACATCTCTCCACCCATTTTTGCATCATTTCATTGAGCCATTTGACCACCATAATTATTCCAAGTTTCTGGTCAGCAGAGGTGTTTGTGAAGCAAGTGCCATTTTGGCTTGGCCATTTGGCATGAGCCTTTTACAGCATCATCATATGACCTAATCACTAAGTTGTGCCCAATTTGAGCTCGAGTGGACACTCCATGTGGGTGCACCATCATGATCTTCTTCTCTGGACCAGTTTGGCAGTTGCAAAGCAACTATGATTTATCTTGGTCCATTTCTTCCCAAAACCCCCAGGATCATAGTCCCTCAATAGCTAAACATCCCACACATGTTGTTTGGCCTCCAGTAATTCTCAGTTGATCTCATTGAGCTAATGAAGTTTACTGCAGTAAACTTCAGAGGGTTATTTCTTTTTAACCAGAGCCTCTTTCACCTAGTTACCACCTTAGTAGAAACCCATCTTCGAAGGACTTACCACTAGACATCATTTGCCAGCTGTTTGCCTCACGGACATCCCAGCACTGGTGGTGACCATCGGTTTGGCATGCCATGAGCGCGTCCAGTGGCCATTTGTGCTCGGACCCCTCCCCCTCTCGCTGCCTTCGCGCCGGTAGGTAGCTCTCGTCGTCGCCGCTCCGATGGACCCCTCTTCCCCTCCGGCAGCATCCTCACCGACACAAAGCGCCGCACGCCCATGAGAGCACAGTGGAGATTTGGATCCGTTCGTCGCCGTCGTCTTCCTCCCTGCGCCCCCTTGGCCTCCTCTGCCTCGTGAGCTCTCCCCCTGTGCCTCATGCATCGTTTTCCCCCGAGCCCATGCGCGCGGGCATGCGTCCGTGGCACTGGCCACGCGTCGCCGGCAGTGCTAGCTCGATCTCCTCGCCCCGCGGCTATTTAAGACACCCCCGAGGCCGTTCTACCTTACCACCAGCCTCACATCACCTCCAACAATCTTCCCGGCCTCTTCCTGGAGCTCCAGAGCCCCTCGCCACCTCTCTCTGCCGCCTTGGCCCGGCTAGATTAGCTCGAGTCTGAGCCCCTCCCTCACTCCTTCCTCCACCACTAGACCACCACGACTCCGGCGATCATCCCCAATCCCTCTCCCCCTCGCCGGAGCTCCTCTAGCCACGATGCCCAACTCCTCCCGAAGCATCTCCGCCGGAGTCCGCTCCCTCATCGCTCCGGTCATTCTCAGCGTCCGTGCCCCGACGGGATGGATGCAGCTCCTCTGCCCGATCTCTCCGGTAGTCCGAGCACCACGAATGGTGGCCCATAGCATCGACAGTCGTCGCCGGAGCTCGCCCCGTCCTCTGCTCCGTCGGGCGGCGTCGGGACGAAGAAGAAGACGAGCCAGGTGGGCCCCCCTGCCCGCGAACCCCACCGGTCAGCCAATCCGGCATTGACCGAGCCCCGCCAAGTGGATAAGTGCCGGGCCCCACCTGTGGGACCCGCACGTGTCAGCCCCGCCACTGTTGTTATGGATAAGCCCCCTCCGAGAGAGAACGATTTCCGGCGAATCTTTCCACGGCTTCACCGCACTTCTCGCTGGTGCCTTCTTCATCCCCAGGCAAGCCACAATACCCACTTGCATGATAGTCATGCAGTAGCCATGGTTTTCAACTTGAATATTTAATAAATGTTTGCTTGTTAAAAAGATGGTTATCGTTGTTCCGGTGATGTTCAGATTCGCATGTTCACTTTTGTGCTATGTTGTCTTATACTCTGTGATCATGTTATACCTGCTAGTATTAACTTTCATATGTTTATGCTTGTTAGTAGTACATGTTGATGTTGGAGATGGTCATGCTAGTCAGTATGCGATGCTCAGCGGATATGATTTATTGTTGATATGGTGGAAAGTTATGTGATACTCTCATGGTGATGTTGATATCATGTTCATGTATTATAGTTGGCATCATGTTATTTTATCATGGCTCAGCATATTTGCATTCAAGTTAACCGGATTAAATTGAACTTGAACACATGTTGGCTGAGTCATGGTGCCGCTGAATCGATGCTGACCAGTGCAACCACACTTACTGGTATGGGACGGTCCTAACTGGGTCTATTGTTGTGCCTCTCGCCGGTGCCTCCAACGAGGGAAGGTTATGGGCGCGTGCTACCCTGATCAGGTAGGCGGAGCATAACCTTGTGTGCCCGTGGTTGTTATAGTCGGCGGATCCCCGTGTGGGATCGTTTATGTTTTGGGCCACGATGGTGGTCATTGTGTCTGGAGGTAGGCACGGGGCCACCCATGACTTAGCTCAGTGAGGAGTGAGTCGGAGTGGCCGGGAGAGTGTCATAGCAGTAGATCGGTTTTGTCGGAACGCCGTTGGTCCACACGATTGGGAGTGCAAGGCCATGGGTTCCATAGTGTGGGTACAGTGTACTAACCTCTACAGAGTGTATATTAATCTATCGATAGCCATGCCCGCGGATAAGGGCCCAGTTCGAATCACACCATGAGTCAACATTAATAATAATAATAGTGTGCATAATAACAGTGAGATAAGTGGGCCATGTATTGGTTGGGTTGTGATTGCCGTAAGGATCACGGGCCATTTAGTGGTTGGGTTGTGATCGCCGTAAGGATCACGGGCCATGTATTGGTCGGGTTGTGATCGCTGTAAGGATCACAATTTGAGATTAAGTGTTGGTCGTGGTTGTGATCGCCATAAGGATCACGAGGGTATCAAGGATACCGAGTCGTTGTATATTCGTGATGTTGTGCGAGAATCATGCGTAAAGATCAAGCTCCTTGTATTCATTTACTGATTGCTACGGTATTGTTTATACCAAGCTTGATTTGATTCTGAGATGATCGTGTGATGTCCGAGGTCGGTAAGTGATGCATTTGATGGTTACAAGGTAGCCCGAGCAGGATAAGTGGTGCATATGGTGTCATCATGTTGCATGCTAGTATTGTAGGAGTAATATGCTCATGTTGGGATAGTTGTATCATGTTTATGTTGTTCATGCCATGTTATTCTGATGATCTCATGATAATTCCTGTTTAACCTGTAATTGCCATGCTGTTGTCTGCCTATGCTTCTGGTTTATTGTGAGCTTGCAAGTACATTCAATGTACTGACCTGGCGTGTCATGCCAGCTTGCAGGTCACACTACTAGGAAAAGGGCTATAGATAGGATGGACACTAATGGCGCACTGTACATGTGGTGCGCCATTACTAAATATTAATGGCGCACCATGTGTTGGTGCGCCATTAATGTGCAAATACTAATGGCGCACCACATCCCACGGTGCGCCATTAGTAAACAAAAATTTAATATATTTTTTCAAAACTACTAATGGTGCACCGTGGGAGTGGTGCACCATTAATAGTTGAACTAGTAATGGCGCACCATCCCACGGTGCGCCATTAGTAATTTGGCCCAAACATTCACCCGAATGCACCCCCCCCCCCCCCCCCCCCCCCCCGTGGACCGCCTTTTTAGTTTCAAAAAAAATAAAAGAAAATGATAGAAATGTTAAAAAAATAAAAGAAAATAAGATTCCCATGTGATATGTGGTCTAGTTGTTAGCAAAATTTACAAACATGAATTTTCGACTTTTTTGCAAAATCTCTCGAGAATTTGTAAAAATGGGCATAACTTTTGCATACGAACTCGGATGAAAAAGTTTTTTATATGAAAAATCATCTACTCGAAAAGTTACATCCGAATTTACCCCGCTAAACATTTTCAAAATCCTCAAAAACCTAACAGAAAAAAGATACGGGGCTTTTAAGATCTGGAGAGGCAAAAAAATTCAAAAAAAAATTCAAACTTACTAATGGCGCACCTGCCCATGGTGCGCCATTACTATCTTCCCGCCTTCAAAATTCAAAATAAATCAAAAAAAATGAAAAAAATACTAATGGCACACCTGCCCATGGTGCGCCGTTAGTATCTTCCCGCCTTCAAAAATTGAAATAAAAAAAAATAAAAAAATAGTAATGGCGCACCTGCCCACGGTGCGCCATTACTATGCCGTATATATGGCTAGGCGTGTCCTCTCCTCCTTACCTCTTCATTCTTCTCCTCCACTCCACCTCTCCTCCACTCCTCCACTCCATCTTCCCTTCTCTCCTCCACCATACTACCCTCCTCCTCTCCGGCGACCTCCTCCTCCTCCTCTTCGGCGACCTCCTCCTCCCTCCTCTCCTCTCCTCCCCTCCCTTCCCCTCACGGTTTCTCCTCCCTCATCTCCGGTGAGCTCCTCCTCCCTCATCTCCGGTGAGCTCCTCCTCCCTCCTCTCCGGTGAGCTCCTCCTCCCTCCTCTCCTCCCATCCCCTCACGGTTTCTCCTTCCTCCTCTCCAGCGACCTCCTCCTCCTCTCCGGCGATGTAGGAGAGCGCCTCTGCGGTCACCTCCTCCTCCTCCTATCCGGCGAACTCCTCTCTGACAAAAGAACACGGCAAAAGAACGTACAAGATCCACAAACGGGAACAAAATTTGAAATAATATCGTGCAAAAAAAACGAGCAAAAAATGGGCAAAAAAATCGTGATCCAGATCCAAATTCAAAATTCAAAAATAGCAATGGTGCACGGTGGGGGTTAGACGGTGAGCCACTACTATTTTCCCGCCTTCAAAATTCGAAAATACTAATGGCGCACCATGGCCTATACTAATGGCGCACCAGTAGTATACCAGATACTAATGGCGCACCCCTGATGCGCCATTAGTAAAAAATACTAGTGGCGTGATACTAATGGCGCACCAGTAGTGTGCCATTAGTAGGCAAAACTGGTGCGCCATTAGTAGGCCTTTTCCTAGTAGTGTCATGCCGGATTTGATTGCTTGCTTGTTGTGGTTTCCGTTCGTGTGAGCTAGGATAAGCGTTCTAGCCAGAGTCCCTGCGGAGTGGAGTTCACCACCGTCGCCGTTGTTCCGCTGCTAGAGTTAATCCGCTGCATCAAGTTGTTCTGCTGCTTGCATAGAGCAACCGAGGATGGCGTAGTGACGCTGTACCGATGTTCTTCATTGTAATATCGGAGACCTTGTATTAATATTCTTGTAATTATAGAAGGCTGGTTTGTTCTATGTTAAGCAGTGCCATATTCTAGAAGACTTCTCCTCGATCTTTAGGCTGGAATGCGGGGCGTTCCGGTTTTCTCTGAGCCAGGGTGCCACATTTAGTTAGCCAACGCCTCGCACATACGCATCATGAGAGACACACGGAAACTTGCGTGCATCGCTCGGCCCTGACCACCCGCCGTAACCAGGAACTCCCCGAAATTTTCCTCGCCCTCGCTTCTACCACGATTTTTTCCATCATTGACGACCCAAAGAATGTCATGCAGGTGCATCTCCAGCCCGCCCAGGACAAAAAGCCCATTTTTCTATCATGATTTTTTGTCATAGAAGTAGGTGCCCACCATGTCTATGATGATACCGGGTTTTGTCATAATTATCGTCATAGAAGCATCATTAGTATGACAGAAAAAGTTTCGTTCGGCCCAAAATGTCACATATGTATCTTTTTTTGTAGTGATCCTAGTTTGTGCTAGCCATCTTATGTCACCTTGTTTAACTTATGTATGTACTCGGATATTGTTGCTTCCGCTGACTCGTTTATGATCAAGCACTTGTATTCGAGCCCTCGAGGCCCCTGGCTTGTAATATGATGCTTGTATGACTTATTTTTTAGAGTTGTGTTGTGATATCTTCCCGTGAGTCCCTGATCTTGATCGTACACGTTTGCTTGTATGATTAGTGTACGATTGAATTGGGGGCATCACACGAACTCCTTGAGAGATGGCCAGAAGAGCATTTCACATGATGCCATTGATAGAATTTGGTATGTTCTTTGGCGTGAGAGAATTGCATAGGATATGAACATCACTTTGTTGTCATAGGCCAACTTCTTGGGATCTACATCAACGCATTCATGTCCAACCAAGTTGGGGTCCATCAGCATGTGAAGTTGTTCTTCGGACACTTCCCAGTATTGCATCATGTGTTCACGACCTTTTTCAAACTCACACCAAGGAAGATTTAGCAAAGCTAAAAACTGATCTGCCGAGCATTTGATCTTTTCACTTCCGGTCATCCATTTGAGGATCCATGTTGAGCTATCTTCAAGCTCTCCTGAGATGTACAAAGTAGCATAGAACTGATGGATTGCCTCTCAATTCCATCCGCGATTGAAGCGAAGAAAACCCTTTAGGAATGCATGTTCAAAATGCTCGATGGCATGGTGGAAGCAGGGTATTTCTTTCAGCTTAGCAAAGTTCAGAATCTTGTGACTAAAAATGCGATTCTTTCTGAATAAAATCTGGGCATAGTACACATCCTGTTCTTCAGTCCAAAACCTTGATGACAGTGAAGTTCTTTCTCCTTCGTACGGGCTTGTTCCAAAGAAAGCTAGCTTTGAAAGATGAAGCTACCCATTGAATGCATGACCATTTGGGCCAAATTCAGCAAGGAATAGGGGAAATGATTCCTGGGGATTTTTTAGCACTTCTTCATCACACATTTCCATGGGCCGAACATCACAGATGATGGCATATCTTCATCAATTGGCTTGAGTGGATCAAGGGGTCTTTTCATCTTCGGTGGAGTAGATGGCATTGAAGCACTAATTTGACCTTCAATTTCCTGTGCTAGAACTCCTTCAGCATTTTTTCTGACTTCCAGGCACTAGGGCCTTTTCTTTCGGTGCATTTTCAATAGACGGAGGAACAACAACCTCTTTGGACATCTGGGTCACAACAACTTCTTTCTCTAGTTCCTCAGGTACAACGGGTGCAACATTTCCTTTGTGAGCCACGGGCTCTTCATATCTCTTTTCTTTCTGTTCTGGCTACGAAGCAACAGAAGCAGGAGCAGGATCAACCTCCATCTAGGTTGGGGCACCATATCAGGTGACCGGGGTAGTATTTCCTCGGGAAGAATTTAGCTCCCCCTCAATCGTATTATCCTTCTTATTGGATCCGGAGGGCTCAACCTGCATATCCTTCAGTGGCGATGGACCTGTCTTCTCAACCTCAGTCTCTTCATCAATTTTCTCTTATGGGGCTTGTTGCTCGGGTTGGACATTTCCTTCATCAGGGTTGTTCAAAAAGATGTCAATAACATCAGTCTCTTGAGTAGCAGAGGGGGGAATGATAACCACCGCATGCTCAGCTTGTTGCATGGGATCATCCTCGTGAAGAGGAGATGGTGGAATCTGTTGCAGAGGAGCACTTGAGTCGATAGGTGCATCGGTTGCAATGTTCTGAATACGGCGATCTGAGATTACCTCCGGTTTGCTGGCTCTTGACTTTGCCTTCTGACGCTTTTCTTCTTTTATTCTTCATTGAGCAAGATCTACTTGACATTTAATCTCATCATTCCTTTGGTCACATAGCTGAGAAACATCCATCTTCATCCTTGAGTGCCACTCAATCTTATTATTCCTCATAACAGTAAGAGATTTAGTGAGCTCGAGAATTTCCTTGTTCAGGTTTTTCCTTTCAGATTCTATGCTGGCATGTTTCCTCATTTTCTTGAGGGTTTTCCTATACTCGACAACTTGGTTCAGTTCCTTGGTAATCTCTCCTAGCTCAGCGAAATGTTTTGTTACCAGCTTGGTAACATCATCAGGAAGACCCAAACTTCTCAAGTTAGCTGATTTAGCATCATAGGCAGCACTTTCAATAAGATCAATCTTGAGGCTGAAGTCATATTCCTGTTCCTCAGTGGAAGCAGGAGCACTGTTTTTTTCTTTCTTCATGGAAACAACAGCTTTCTCCTCGGGCAACAGCTTTCTCTTTATAGACGGGGCAGTAGAACCCAAATGTTTATCTGAGACTAGAGCTTGTGCAATCCTTGGTGACATTCTCAACGGAGGTGAAACTTTTGCTGGCGAGGGAGTTTGGTATGGCTTGTCAAGAAGAGCCCGTTTATCATACATTGGTATTTCATCAGCAACATTTTCATCGGAGGTCTCATCAAATGAGGCAGAAGCTGCTTTCTTGGATTTTCCGGCGATAGATTTCTTTCTGGAGGCTCGAGGGGAAACTGACTTTCTTGCTTTCCTTTCCTTTCGGTCAGAGGCCCGATCCTTCTTCTCTCGAACATCTTGCTGGGTCAACTCAAGGTTTTTTTGTTCAATTTGATTTTTTTCGCAGCCTTGGCATCACGCTTGGCCTTGGCTCTCCTTTCCACTTCTTTGGAAAAATCAGTAGTTGTTTTCAGTGAGTCAGCGTGAGCATTTGCCGGAGGAGGTGGCCTGACTTTTTCATCATATGGGCCTAGCCAGCCTTCAGCAATGCAGTCATTCTATGGAGGAGTGAATACAAATAGGATCTGATATTTCCTTCTGACACTCTCATAGTTCAACCATTTCTTTGCCCAGTGATAGTGAATCCTCTGTAGCCTGTTATTTTGTTCGGTTGCGGTTTCAACTCTAGGTGGAGTTTTATAAGTTTCAGGATTAGACATCTCAGCTGCGGTGTTCCTTTCTCTACCACAACCACCCTTCTTGGGGTTTCCATCAGAAAAAGTCTTTGAATCATTCATCTGTTCATCCTCGGGTTGGCTATGAGCAAAGGGAATATCATCTTCCTCTTCTTCAGATCCTCACTCGAATTTCTTCTTCAGTACCTTTGGTGGCTTTGATGGTTTTACTACACCAGTCAATCTCTTTTGTTAAGCCATTTGAGGCACCTGAGGGATTTCTACTTCAGAACCAAACTGCTATTCCGAGCTTTGTGCCATGACCAACCTAAGAGAAAAATAGAACAATGCGAGGGAAAACGGGAATGGGTCACAAACATGCACAAAAGCATTTTGACTAAAAACGGAAAGTTTTTTGAGAGCAGCAAAGGAATCCATGGCATACTTTTTGGAAGATATCATTGATAGAATTGCAACAAACCATAAGGCAGAGTAATAACTCATCTAATCTTCCGAATTAACACGCATGAACCCTAGATCTCAGATAGCTAGTATGAGGGAAATCTACATACCATACCAGTCACAACTTAGAGAATCCTAAAGATCTACCGCAAGAAAATAAAACAAGAGAAATAGGCGTTGGTAAGAACATCCCTGGAACAGATAAATAGACAGGGCTAGCTCCAGATCTATGCTGTCACAGCCCTAGCTCTACCTTGCACTAGGCTAACACTTGTTTGTTGCATCATGTTTAAATTCTTTTTAAACTTGAAATGGGGATTGACAAACCCTAGCACCCCCCTAATAATAACAGGTTCATTTGAAAATTGTCTCAATAAACCCAAATGCCCTTCACAAAATGTTCATCTTTTCTGGATTGGTCTTGAACCTCTGCCAAAAAGAGTGCACATTTTTCTAGGTCATTTGGGGTCACTGAATTAAAACATAAGTATTTGCATTTGGACATTTAAATACTACAAATATTTTCAAATGTTCAAATAATTCCGAAAATATTTGGGGGCTGTTGAGAATAATTCAAATAGTGCCCTCAATTATTTTCAGGATTTTTAGAGGTGCTCTGGCATTTAAAAAAAACCAGAAATACAAACAACAGAACAGATAAAAGTAAACTAGAAAAAAGGAAGAGAGAGGAAGCCCACCTGGGCCACTTACATAGCCGGCCCAGTTGGCGGCCCAGCCCACCTCCTCACGCATCGTCTTCCCCGTGCCTTCTGGCTCTGTACGTGGCGTGCGCACAGCCGAGCTGCGGCCACCTCCTCCTAGCCACGTAGCTGCTCCCCACGTCCTGCATCACCGCCCAGGACCGCCTCGACCCCCTACACCTCTCCCTCTCTCTGCCTCGAGCACTCTCCCCTCCTGCTCCCTCCCTTCTCTCTGCCATGGGTGACCAAGAACGCCGACGAGCACCATCATGTCCACCTCCTCCCCCTCGCTTCCTAGACTGGTCCACGAGCTCCGTGACGATGTCCTCGTCATCTCCGCCGAGTCACTTGACACCGGACGCCCCCGAACACCGTCACCATGGTCGTCTTCTACCTTGAGAAATCGAGAATGCCGACGCCCGTTCGTCGTCTACGGTGCCTCCCCGAGCCCATTGAGTCTTCCATTGGAATTCGAGTGAGCTCCTCCATCTTCCCCCTCACTCACCATGCTCTAATTTGCGCTCTAGCCACCACCATGCAAGCAGCCGACGCCGTCGTCTGCCATGGCCGGCCAGCTCCATGCTCACGAGCCCCTCCGCTTAGACCAGTTGCTCTGGCGTGCTTCTACTGCCCCGTAGGTGCTGGATAGCCACCCCGTTTGCTCGTTCGAGCACCGCAGCCCCACACCCGCTCGATCTCGACTCCGACCGCCAACATTTTGTTCGCCATCATTGACTCCAGCCACCCCCCGCTCGAACCACGACCACCCACATATGCATCTCACTCCCCTCTTTCAAACGCGCCCTTCCGCGCATCAAACGGTGGCCATAAAGCAAACCCGACGCGGGCACCGCCGTGGTCTGTCGTCGCCGGCGGTTCAACGCCATTGGCTGATGTGGCACCATTAGTTTAGGTGTTAATCGCGTTTAGTTAGTGCCCCATGTCGATGACATGTGGCCTTGCCACTGACATAATTAGTTTAGGATTCATCTAATGTTAATTAACCTTGTTTAAGAAGACTAAGGCATAGCCTAGTGGTGGAAGGGGCTGATCCTTTCCCACCCACCCAGGTTCAAGGCATGGTACCTGCAATTTGGGTTTGTTGCACCAATTATACTGTAGGGGGTTCCCTTATAGTCTTTCTGTCAAAAAAATAACCTTGTTTAACCTCTTGTGTCATTGGCGTGTGGGCCCCACTGGTCAGGTTTGACCCGGATCGGTTTGTTGACCTGATGATGTCACAATGACATAGTGCTGACGCAGTTAACCATTTTCTGGATTAAAGATAATTCAGGAAATTCTAGAAAATGTTATAAACTTCAAAAAATTCAGAGAAATTCAACCATAACTCTAAATGAAATAATTTATATATGAAAAATGATCAGAAAAAAACCCAATCTTTCCATTTGTACCATTTTCATGCATGTTAGAACAACTTATGGCTGCTGTTTAGGACAAATCATATAAATGGCATTGGAATTTCACATGTGGAGTT